>NC_140451.1:31473699-31538699 GCF_963576455.1 Neolamprologus multifasciatus
AGTTAAGCTCTCCTTGCAACATGGCAAACTGAACCTCCCCCACCCTCATTCAGATCTGGCGTTTGGAACTATTTTGGTTTTCATGTGAAGTATGACCCTGAAGGTAAGCGCCTCATGGACTAAAGTAAAACAGTATGTTGGATGTGCCACGCAATGCGCAATTACATTGGTGGGAACTAGTGTGTTAGCGCAGTTAGCTCGTTAACGTGTTGGCCGTCCAGCCACATGCACGGGGCGATCCGCGGTAGCTCGTTAACGGAGATTTGCCGTGTTGTGGCGTTAACTCATTTCAACGAGATTAACACTGACAGCACTAGTGGGAACACAACGAATATGACTGCACATTTACACCGATGTCATCCTAGTGCAAAGACAAGTGGAAGCAGACAAAAACAACAAGCACGCATGCTACAAACTTTAGCCGAGTCATTTAGACAGCCGTTAGCACATGATTCTCCTTATGGGGACCTGATATGTTTAATATGCTGCTGAGAATATAGCCCAGAAGAAGCGTATAGTATAGCTTTTATTTTGGAAAGAGCCATTTCTCTGTAATAAACTCTCTTTTCCAAAGATGAGTGATTTCTCCATCAGATACAGGGCTCGCAAAATCGCTAGCCCGATGTCCCGGGGCTAGCCCTGCCCTGCCCGTTGGTCTATCGTAAAAAGGAAAAATATATGTCAATGCTTTTGCATTCTTTCGGAAATGTAGCTGGGTAATTATGTCATTGGCATCTGTGAGCCACTGTCAATATGTGACATATTGAAATCGCGTTTGAATTTGCGCTTGTTTTTTGCTTCCACTTTGCAATCGCGTGAACTGTGTATAGAGAGCACTGATTGGTGAGTGATGATAATTTGCGCACCAATTCCTCTGACATCATCTTATCAATCGTTAGCTTACTATGCAAACATGACAAGTGAAATCTCCCGCAGCTTAAACATGTGAGAGGTTGATCGTGCAGAGAATCGCTGAGCGTTATGTTAGTGCCTGTGTAAAAGCAGCAGGATATATATTTTAGTTCTGCTGAGCCAAATAAGACAGGTCAGGGTGAAGAAGTGACAGCCAAAGAAAAGCTTACCACAAAACGGAAACGTTATGACAAATCAGACTATAAGGCAAAAAGAAAGTGCAGCTTTATGGTTTCATGGACAAAAGAATTTCTGTGGCTGCAATATGACGAGCTAAATAACCAGGGCTGCACATAAGTGGTCCGCAGGTGTGCATTCGCTGTCAAAATAAAAAACGCGCACAAGATAAGAAGTTGCAACGCGTGTTTGCATACATAAGATTTTCTGGAGGAGGACAGACATTTGTTTAGAACTCTTAAAGATGTTGAAGAAGCTCCTTTGAGCAATTACTGTGATGTTCCTCCACCTCCAAAGAAATGTCAGAAGGAGTCCGAACCACAAAAGAAGCGCGTATTCTCGGAAAAGTGGTTGCAGGAGGTGAGCTGGCTTCAAACAAATGATGAACGCACAGAGATGTGGTGCAGAATGTGCCGTGAAAATTTAATAAATGACAAATTAAAAAGGCATGAACATTTTTTTTTGTATTGAAAAAATATCGAACCGTGAATTTTGTGTATCGTTGCACCCCTAATCGTTAGGTGTGGATTTTTAAAGCTAAAATTTGAAAACCATCTGATACCAGTCATGGTAATTTTTAAAATATTTTACCCAAAGCTGGGTAGTTGTTGAATTGGATACACTACAATTTAGTTTAGAGTTGCTAGCAAACTTCAAATCCTGTCATACAAACCCACATGTCCCATGTCATACAAAGGACAACAATCCTTCTATTAATGCAGCAACCCAGGTAATAACAGGTCGGTATTTAAACTGAAACAGATATTGAGAAATATTTATTCATTTGTAAATAATTCATTACTCTGTACGTGCTTTTCGTGTCCGCCTCGGATCCGGCGTTGAGCGCATATCGCCATGTTGTCCAAGCTACTGCAAACCTCAGTTTACCCCTTCCTTAGTTCCCGGTTCAACTACTAACTTTAAACCAGTCTCTCATCTGCTAATTATCAGCGGTTGCAGAATATCCCTGGGGTCTGATCAGCACCTAGCGTCTCATAAGCCAACCCACCACTCAATCCTGTGGTGCCTCATACTGCTGATTAAGGGATCTGAGCCCATACAAAAATAACTCACCTCTAACTCACCTCCACAGTCCTCCCCTCTCCTCATTTCTTGATTGAAAAATCTTCAGTTCACTTGGATGTATCTTCCACACATCATTAAAGAACAACCTAATACAGTGATCAGTACTATTGTGGAAGTAACAGCATCCTCTAAGTAAAACTGATTTTAATCACTGAAGCATAGTGTTCTGGTTCATCACAGTTCATCTAGCTACTTTAAGAACAACATAGCTGGGATTCTGCTAATGAGAGCCCTTAGCAGACTCATTTTTCATTTGTAAGCACAAAGGAAAGAGTCAGGAGCCCAGTCTGGTATTAATAAGAACATCATCTGTGCTGCAGATCAGATTTCTCCCTGCATCTGAAAGCTTGATCGGCTCCATCACAGACTTTCTAATCAATGCTGATGGATGACGGCCATGAACACTGTGAAATCTCAACATTTTCTTATCTTATCCTCAACCAGCAATAAAATGCCCATAACACCATTATTTCATTAATCATGCGTTTTTCTTTCTCTTGGGAAACTGTTGGTTATTATTGGAGATTATGTATGGGAATTTCAGGAGCAGGACCACGCCTCCAAACACGCTCCTTCAGGTTGTCATCTATATAGTTTCCCCTGTTCTGCAAGCTGTTCATTCTCGTTTACGTGCCCCACCCTCCCTCCTTGTTCTCAATTCTTTAACTTCTTCATTTCTATGTAGTGCACGGGGATCTGCCGACTGTCGCCAGTCCCCTTCGAGGCCTTCCCCAAACCGCAGCTCGATTCATGTCAAAGCATCACTTTTACCTACTAAAACGCTGTCACACCTAAGATGAGGACGTCGGCCCAGCTAGTGAATTTCAATTATTAGGTCATTTATTAATATACATCGAGCAGATTCCCTTAGATTCGTGTACTACGCACAATCACTCACGCAAGTTGTGATAAATCACTGGAAGAATTGATGTTCTCCAACAGCATTACTGCAACTATAGAGTATTAATCATAAAGGGACAGATTATTACCTGTCCTCCATCCATCTTTTGCTTGTGACATCGCAGGGTCTAAACAAACAATCGCATGTTGGTATTATCCACAACGTGCGTCGAGTTTGTCTGTAGGCACAGACAAACTGTTCTTATGCATCCTTGGCTGGCGCCAAACAATTCTGGTATTTTTCTACTGTCGTTTAAGATAAAACCATGATTTATTTGAAGACACGGCGAGTGAAAATGAGGTCCTCTCTACGTGTAAACTTTTAGTAAACTTAGCTTATTCTTGTTTTAATTGGGTAAAGACTGAGCTTTTGAAAAACTCCCTACAGGGTGAAGGAAGGACGCCGTGCTTGTGACTGACAAGATTTTCTTTGTTTGTTCTGCAGCATCTCCAACTGTCCCTCCGCTACACTCGGAGCATTTCAAGCCCTGCCATGAGAAGGACTTGGCCTACTGCCTAAATGGTGGCGAATGCTTTGTCATCGAGACACTCAGCGGGCCTCACAAACACTGCAAGTAAGTGATAATTTATTGAAATACCTCTGCTTCGTTCCTTTCTTATGTTCTCTTTCCTGCATCCACAGCCTTTGCATTCTCCAGAGATTTATGTTGTGTCTGCTCGGTATCTGGTTGGTTGTTCTGACATTTAGCTGTATACTTTGGATTAGATACTTGGTATATCATCATGCTACATATATTAAAAGTGATAATCAGTCAACATAGGCAGTTTTTCCTGTCTCTTTTCTAAAGGATAGATGGGTTAGGTTTTGTTCAGTGGTGCATATTTGGTGTAAATATGTGTGACGCAGCTATACACCAAATTAGGGCTGGGCAATATGGCCAAAAATATTTATCACAATATAATTTGAAAATTTGCGATATAACTGACGATATAATTGACACGAGACAAGATACTTTACAACTCCACAACTTTATTAGTGCAAACTCCTCCAGTGAACCTTTAAAGCCGGTTGGAGCGGGCACGCTCCGTTTTGCGTAACTATTTTTAAATCCTGGTAGCTCTGCAACCACGTGAGCTAGCGCAATAAATTTTTTTGCATATGAAACCGGAGGAGTTGTACTTACATCTTATGTCATCAGCTTGTCCTCGGTCACAGTTTCCTTCCACATATAGCTTTGCAAAAAAATTGCATATTAACCAATTGCAGCAACAAAAACATAATATTCCAGAAACACGCTTTGCTGATCCGAGCAGCTGTTTGTAACACTTCCTACCTCAGAATAGAGATCAGCGCAAACTACCGCATGTCCGCCATTACCTGCCCGAAACCGTAAGTGACATCATTTTTGCGGCAATGTAGTTTTTTTTTTTACCTTCAGGGCTTTATGAGCCTATACTGGTGTTTTTAAAAGTTATGTTTGACTTTATGACTTTCTGTGTGGTTTCTGGGATGCTTAGGACTCATATTGCACTGCTGGAAATAGTTTATTTTGATGCACATGCTGCTTTTTTGCAAATTTGCATTATAATATTTATTTTCGTTTTTCCTGCAGTGTATAAAAATTGGTGTATCTGAAAAATAAAACTATGAAGACACTCAAAATAAATTTCCTGTGGTGGGAAACTATTTTGTGCAACTTTTTTATATTTACAGTTTTGAGGGATAAGCCTCTTAAATTTCTCTAACTAGAAATATATGTTAAAAAAAACAAAAACGATTTTCAATTTTTTTGTAGTTTATTGCACTTTTTTGCAATTTATGTAATTACTATGCACTTAATGCATACATATTATTAAATTATTTGGGCTATAATGGTTGTATTGATGTATATCAACTTGAAATGCTCCCAAAAATGGCTCCACAGCATGTAAAAATATAATATAAGCTCTGGCGGACTTGGTTCTATGGTAGGTCTTAAAGGGTTAAAGGGTTAACTTAAACAAGCAGCTGTTTTTTAAGTGCATTAAAGTTATATAAAAATGTAACAGTGCAAATGCAAATTCCTCGCTGACAGTTTAACCAAAAGGCATTTCCAGTGGAATTTGGCCGACATATCCTCAGCATAACCATGTATAATATCCACATAACTTAAAAAGAGGTTATACACAGACAATACGGTAATATTATTCTTGTTATTGTTAAAGCAAAGTACATATTACTGACTAGGGTAGCCGTAATGCCCCAACAATCAATCAAGTGGCATGGCTTCATAGCTTCGTACTAAAACAGTTTTTGACAGATTTTTGAGCGCCGTGTACGACATAACATCGGTTCGAGGTCAGTAAACACAACCAGATTTCATACATGAGGTGCACCAGATTATAAGGGGCTCTGTCGATTTTTCAGAAAATCAAAGGATTGATTTTAAGTGTGCCGTATTTTCCGAAAAACACGGTAATAACGACGGCCCGCTAGCATGCTCTACCAAAAATTGTGCTTTGGTGTGTATCTGACGGACGAAAGCCAAACCAGTTCCACACCTCTGAAGTTGCAACATTTTTACAAACCAGTTCTGGTTCATCCGTTTCATTCAACGATCCGCTTTCAACCTTCTCATTCTCCGTCGCTGCCATGCTTTCCCACCATGTGCGTATGAAAACAAAGGCACTGCGAATGCATGTTTTACCCATATTCTATCGCGATATTTAATTTTCTTATCATTGCCTAACATTATACCGGTATTACTGTGAATGGTATGATATGGCCCAGCCCTACACCAAATATAATAAAATATGCAACAAGTTAGAGAAAGAATCTCCCTGCCAAACACTCATCGAGAGGTTCGCAAGATGATTCTGTTTCTTTCTTTAAAGATAGAAGCTTTTATTCACAGTGGTTAACGTGAACAAATGATTGGAGTCTTAGAGATCAAGACCTAATCCACTCTGCTGTTTAGTGTTAAACAAATACTACTAATTTCTCAACAACGGCTAATTATGCTTCTTCCTGGTTTCACCTCCTCCTGCCCCAAAAGCTCTGCAGGTAGTCGCATACTGAATGACCTACTGGTTAAGGAAGGTTTGTGAGATACTGAACATGCGCACCAATGACTATAAATGCTGTGAGTCTATGCTGGCAACTGCCACCCACTGTGAAGGGGTAAGCTAAGAAAGAAATCCAGTGAATGTAGTGTATTTGATATTGTAGCAGCATCTGTAGGGACTGCTTCTTTATTTTACCTACTTTATCAAAAGATTCTTGCATCTTTGTCTTCCTGCGATGTGTCTGTGAGCATTATATTAATATCTTTGTGCACCTTATTTGTCCCAGATTGGAGAGTAGAGCTCGTGGGCACTTAGCCCCTTCAAATGTGGGGCCTTTTACTAATTAAGTCCCAGAACAACTTCTTCCAAAATCTAACCTCCGGACTTCCATCCGACCTCCTTTTCAAAGAGCGTGTTTTTCCAGCCCTGAGCTGCGACTATACATCCACACGCACGTGAAAGTGTGCATGTGAGCATCCACAAATGAGGAGGGATTCTACTCAAGCAATGGAAGACTCGCTAAGCTGAAAAAATAAGATCAAAATGAATATGAGCTGCAGTGGTCATTGTGCATTTGAGCACCACACATACTGTGAGAAGTCATCTCACATGGGAAATGTGTTATTTTCTGTTTACAAGTGTGCTTGCATGCTGCTGGACAGTAATCAGTAGCCGGTCTCAAGTTGAACATCTGCAGGCAGTTACAGTTTAGACTCACAGATTTCGGCCAACAAATGGATGTTATCATGTTTATGGGGTCAACAGAGCTACGGAGAATCAGACAGCAGGATTTGGACTTTACAGATAAATTATGCTGTTTTTTTCTGGAATAGCTTATTTGCCATATAAAATATGGTTCAAGTAGAGGTTGCCCTAAATTGGTTAGCCACTTCTGTAGTTTTCAGTTATGCACTGTGAGGTTTAGTAAAAACTCCACCAAGCCCAGAACGATCTGTTTGTTTTTTCCTCTTTTATTACAAGAACAGTGTTGTAGCTTGAACTATGATAAGAAAAGCACAGGAAAGAGAAAATGGGTGAGAAAGACCAAGGTGTAGGTGGATGAGGAGTTGGAGATGGGGGAGGACTGTTGTCCTCCCCGGCTCGCTTCTGTTGCCATGACAACCCAATAAATCTGTGGACAAGCTCAGCTGTTGAAGAGAGGAGGGTTGTAATGTATGCCGGGACTGCCTTGATCAGGCTGCCTGCGAATGTTAATGCGTGTGAGGTAGAGAAGAGCAGAGAGCTTAATCGCGTGGCAGCGAGCATGGACCATCGAGCAATACGACGTTCACTCTGGATCTGAACAACAGCTTAAAAGATAACATTTGGAGTTTAGAAAGGATCATCTTTAATTTTAGGAACTGATTAGACTAAGATAATGCTTCATAGGAATACTTCAGAAGTTGATCTACTTCCTGAGCGAGGCCTTTAAATATTACAAACCATATAAAAGAGGATACGTTTAGTTTCAGCTTACTCGCTTCGAGACATTAATTTATCATCATCAACAGAAGAATGATGAATTTCACCGCAGGCGTGAGATCAATGCATAATCTGATTCAATTTGTGTTTACAACAAATTGAGACAAATCCACTTATAAAAGTGTGATCAATTCAGACAGTAAATGGGGATTAATCGAGCCGGTTCGTGGCATTATTTGCCACTGAATTAATCATTTTTTGTTAGCAGGACGAAACCTGATCCTTTTTGCAACGATTTCCTCCGACGAGTCATAACTCAAGTATCAAGTGGCGTTCCCGGCCAGCTGTAAAACAGGTGTGGATTGTCCCCGGGAGCATTGTTTAGCGCTGACACTGTGTGCAACGCTCGCGTTTGCCGTCCTTATGGGACGGCTGCAGAGTCAGAAGGAGATGTGAGTCATGAGGACTGCTCGTCCTCTCACACAAAGACCCACCGTGCATACATGCCAGTGCTCCATGCTTTGGGCAACATAGTCAGGCATTCATTAGTGCTCAGCTAACCAGGAAATTAGTCACTGTGCTAAGATAATATTTTAAGAACATGGCAAGAGGCCAATGCATTGAGTTTTAAAAGTATGTGATGCTGAATTTGATTAATTACTTTTTGAGCTAAGCGTGATTTTTTTCTAAAGAGGACCAAAGGTCTAATAATAGCTTTGGTGTAATTACTGCTTCAAACAATGTCTGTTTAAATATCTTTCTGACCATTTTTCCTAAACACTTTTACAGCCATTTATCTCTTTATTCTTATCCTCTGATTTTAGAGAGAACTGTTGGCCCCGAGTAACGATTCTGCTATACGCTGATTCCCACTGAGCCAGCGATCCAGGAAATTTCACTTCACCGCTTCTTTCTTGGAACAGTTTATTCGTTCTGTCTTCAGAGTTGCATGCAATGAATTTGGTTTCTGGACAGTTTAGTATTTATTTCCTTCTGCCAGAGTGACCAGGCAAAAACTGTGTCCTTCTGCCTAGTTAGCTAAGCCCGTCTCACTGCCCTCTGTTGAGAAGCTATTCCAAAGCGTCAGGAAGGAAATCTCACCTGGCAAGTAGAGATGGTGTGGGTTTAGAAGAGATCCTTCCAGAGCCCGAGCCAATGAGACAGGACAGTGACACAGATACTCTCTGGAGGTTGGAACCAGATATATCACGCACGAACCCTGGCGCTGCTTGCGTACTGCCAGCTACGATGTGTTGCGGGTCATACAGTCGACCTCTCATTCAGTGAGGGTGTTTTTGAGCAATGTAAAATCTTACTTTGGGACCCATTGTAAACCTTTTTTAAAAACAATAAACATGATGGAAGGGGGCTTTAATTTGCACTTTTTTGCTCAGGGGTCTTTTTTGGATTGAATGAATGTGGAGCACTGAATTGAAAAACTAAACAGCCGTGTAGCTTTAAAACATTATTCAAGACAAAGAATACTGATATAAAGGGTATTGATGTTCAGTGTTGGGAAGGTTACTTTTAAAATGTATTCCATTACAGATTACAGATTACATGCCCCAAAATGTATTCTGTAACGTATTCCGTTACGTTACTCAATGAGAGTAATGTATTCTGAATACTTTGGATTACTTAATATATCATCATGCTGTTTACAACTACATGAATGTACTATTGCTGTGATTTATTACTGTTACTGAAGGTCCGCGGCTCTGAACCGTAGTAAAGGGACCTCTGGCTAATACGGTGGGTTCTGTGTCGGCTCATAGCTGAAAACTAGCTTTACTTTGTTGTCTGGGTCAACTTTGCTAGCGAGAGACAGAGAGAGGCGTTGAAAGGCTGCTCCAACAGAACTTATTGTTTTTGGAGGAAAACACGAACACGGTGTACAGTCGAGTCTTAATAGCTTACTTACAACTGGGCTCGTCAGGCTCTCTTCTTGGCTGCAGTGGTTATTATTATATTTACATGCTTCCAGCTCCCGTTTCTGCTCGATGACAGCTCGTACTTTTCCTTTTTCTCCCTCCCTCGCTCACAGACACATAACGTGTATGGCAGTCCATTCTCCCTGCAGCACGGACTACACTGCCTATGATGCTACATTCTTTAGAGCTATACCTGTAGCATTCTGCCTATTAGCTTAGCACAAGAACAACAAAAAGGCCTCTCTCACCCAGGAAACACGCAGAGAGAGAGGTCACCCTGTAACCATGGCAACCGTAACGCTGCCGCCTGGAACTACAGAACGTAGCTGTCAAACAAAACCCAAACAGTCCTGACCCGCCACAATATAAAACCGGGAAGTACCGCCGTGTAATCCATTTATTTCAACAAAGTAACTGTATTCTAAATACCACCTTTTTAAACGGTAACTGTAACAGAATACAGTTACTCATATTTTGTATTTTAAATGTATTCCGTTATTCCCCAACACTGTGGATGTTTCAGATTTTATTTTTTTGATATCTCTTTTTTTTACTTCATCATCAAGGCCACACGAGAACCTCTCCACAGTTGTAAACTTGAGCATTTCATTATTTATTTATTTATTTATTTCACACTTAATTAAATGACCCTTGAGCTGATATGTTGTGCAGGTACAAACATGCAATGGAGGCCGCGTCTAAAGTTTAGATAAAACAGTATGAAAAGAACGAACAGAATATTTTGTAGCGCTCACTCGTCGAGGATTCCTGTGTTTCCTGCACGACGTGAAGAACGAGACGGGAGGGGTAAGGCTCCACTGCTTTCTGGAGTGTAATCCTCCTTCCCTTACTGCCAATCCTCCTCATCTTCCCTCCGATCTCTGTGGACTCCAGTCTTGTCTTTTCCTGGGTGACCTTAGGCTTTTCCAAAGCATTCAGCCATGGATCAGCCCCACTAGATTGACTTGGGCTGCACAGGTGCGAGGAGCGGCTGCACAGGGGAATAGATGACTTTACTTTCCCTCCTCGTGCACGCATGCACACACTTACAAGCCAATTAACAAGAAGCATGCATGAAATTGAAAATATAGCAGCCATAACACACGTTTAAGCTGCCAGTAAACAAGCTGATTAAAATGTATATGGAAAAACACAGGCGTGTGACACATTTGTGTCAGAATTCCAGTGTCATGTCATGTTCACTATATAAAATGTAATAGCATGTTGTTTTTAAATATAGCATAAATTGGAAAAAAAAGAATGTTTTCAGCAAACTGCACAAACTGTCCTTTGGGTTTGTTATCACGACGCTGTGGGTGATGGGGATAAAGATAGACATGAGGTAAATAACCATGTGCTCACATATAAACACAGTTTGAGTGATATGTTTTTATTGATTAGCATTCAAATATCTCAGTGAAGACAGAACAAAGATTTACCACAAAGCAAGAAAGCATGAGACAAGGCTAATCAAAAGGTATTGGCTGAAGCATTTGCTTATTACGCCAACCCTTTTAACAAAAGATCTTTTAGCATGCAGCTCCTGTACACAGGGCTCGAAGCAAATAATAAAATTCAATTCAATTCAATTCAATTTCATTTATATAGCGCCAAATCACAACAAATGTCGCCTCAAGGCGCTTCATAGATACAGAGAAAAGCCCAACAATCATATGACCCCCTATGAGCAAGCACTTTGGCGACAGTGGGAAGGAAAAACTCCCTTTTAACAGGAAGAAACCTCCGGCAGAACCAGGCTGCAGAACCAGGCTTGATGGGGAATGTTTTAAGTCAAAATGCTTTCCTCAATCTATCCAACGAATTAACCAGCAAGTAAAAGCATAATTAAAAGGTGAGTGTTCCCATTTGATAATTACAGCCTTTAAATGTGAACTGTGTTGCTCGTTACAAGGTTGCTGTGCCTGGTGTGTTATGGCATCAATGCCAAGGACACCTTGTGTGTATCTCTGCATCTGTAGCAGCATTTAATAGACTTGCTTTGACTCTTTATGATGACAACACATCAGGAAAAGAGTTTGCATTAATGAGTATCCATTAAAATGTGATGTGACACAATGTTTTTACAAAGATGTTGATCATTATGCAGAATTTGTTTCCCCCGAGTGAAACCTTTGCGTCTTCTGCACGTTACCTCGTAGTAAAATATCGACCGTCGACAGCACGGGATTTGTTGCTTCACATCAGATTTTTGTCTCATTTCCAGTGTTAGCGAACGTGGTTTGGTTTAAACATTTTCCAAATATTCAAACAGTGTTTCAAGTGGCATTTAAATGCTGTTGAGCCAACGGTTATAAATACTGTTTGATAATCCTCTGCTTTTCAGCCATTTTTCAACCAGTGCTCACTGACTCCAGAAAGCATTTCATACTCAAAGCTCATGAGACTTTAGTCAATGTCACATTCCGCTGCCCTGAACTCTTTGCTCTGGGCGTTTGGAAAAAACCCTTAATGCAATCAGTCACACAAAAAAGGACACATGTGAGAGTTATCCCAAGATACCCTCCGACATCCCATTCCAACTGTGAGTTTGTCAGGAGTCAACGAGTGTGTATATAGAGGTCAGTGCATTCTGGGAAATATTGTTTCTGTCAGCAGGGATTTACCTTGACTGGATAAAGGTGTGTCAGATGCTCACTACAGAGAATATTTGTTATAAACAAAGCAACGTCAAAGTGTTTTGTCATTAGAGAAACAAAAAAACCTGTACTGCTAATTAAATTCATAAACTGCTCGAATGCTGATTAAAAAAATCCATCTTTCTTCCCTTTTCCTTCTTCACACGGCCCTCCCTCTCTCTGTTCTCTCTTTCTCCCTCTCCTTCTCTTTTGCTTTGTCGATTTCTCTAAACCCTCTTCGCCATCTGTGCGATAATAATGGCACACCAGTGGGAGTTCCACTGGTGTCTTTCTGACAGTAATAAACAAGGCTGATGCCATGGCATGCTTTCGAGGTGGGAGAAAATTAAACAGATAAGAGACCACATATTGTGGCTAGAAGGCACCGCTTTTGGTGAGCGAATCCTCCAAGATGCAAAGAGGAGCGCTCAACATGCCTGGGAATGAAAAGAAGAAGCTGGAAAGAAGACAATTTTGGACCAGGAAACGAGCGATAAAAGGGCTTTTTGGGTGACATGGTGACTGAGAGGGGCTGAACAGAGAGCGGCGGTGGCCAAATGTTAGTGTGTCACTGTTTGCTGATTAAATTAGCACACAATGAAGGCTTGATTATCACTTGGCAGCTCAATCAGCTACCATCAAGCTTCATATTGTGGCTAAAACTAAAATAAAACATTCAAAATTAGCTTGTTTTCGTTGGTGTAAAATCCCCAGTCGGCATTTATTTATGGTTTTGCTTTACAGCGCTCAGCATCACACTGAGCAGTGTTGGGAAGGTTACTTTTAAAATGTATTCCATTACAGATTACAGAGTACATGCCCCAAAATGTATTCTGTAACGTATTCTGTTACGTTACTCAATGAGAGTAACGTATTCTGAATGCTTTGGATTACTTAATATATTATCATGCTGTTTACAACTACATGAATGTACTATTGCTGTGATTTATTACTGTTACTGAAGGTCCGCGGCTCCGAACCGTAGTAAAGGGACCTCTGACTAATACGGTGGGTTCTGTGTCGGCTTGTAGCTGAAAACTAGCTTTACTTTGTTGTCTGGGTCAACTTTGCTAGCGAGAGACAGAGAGAGGCGTTGAAAGGCTGCTCCAACAGAACTTATTGTTTTTGGAGGAAAACACGAACACGGTGTACAGTCGAGTCTTAATAGCTTACTTACAACTGGGCTCGTCAGGCTCTCTTCTTGGCTGCAGTGGTTATTATTATATTTACATGCTTCCAGCTCCCGTTTTTGCTCGATGACAGCTCGTACTTTTCCTTTTTCTCCCTCCCTCGCTCACAGACACATAACGTGTATGACAGTCCATTCTCCCTGCAGCACGGACTACACTGCCCATGATGCTACATTCTTTAGAGCTATACCTGTAGCATTCTGCCTGTTAGCTTAGCACAACAACAACAACAAAAAGGCCTCTCTCACCCAGGAAACACGCAGAGAGAGAGAGAGCGTCACCCTGTAACCATGGCAACCGCAACGCTGCCACCTGGAACAGCAGAACGTAGCTGTCAAACAAAACCCAAACAGTCCTGACCCGCCACAATATGAAACAGGGAAGTACCGCCGTGTAATCCATTTATTTCAACAAAGTAACTGTATTCTAAATACCACTATTTTTAAACGGTAACTGTAACGGAATACAGTTACTCACATTTTGTATTTTAACTACGTAACGGCGGTACATGTATTCCGTTACTCCCCAACACTGACACTGAGCAACCCAGGGATACATGTACTGATGGAAACCCAACCAGACACACATTCACAAGATGCAGACATGCTCACCTTGCTACATTCAGCCTATTTATATCAAAACCAAACCATTAGGACTCTAATGCACATTGTGCAAGCGTCTTATGTCCACTTGAAGCTTTTGCTGAAGAGCACGCCATCACTGTGCACCAGTGATGGCGTGCTCAGATTTGGACGGTAATTATAGAATTATGTGTGATTAGTGTTATTTCCAGTGGTCGTGAGTTTCCTCAAGCTGTCTTCTCAGTGCCATTTCTTAGTCTCAGCAACTTCTGAGCGTCTTATTGATTTGTATTGATGGCTTTGTTTGTCTTAATTAGAAAGATTTACCAACTTTAATTGTGCAATTGCATTAGTTGTCACTTAGTTTGGTAAACAGCACAAAGTATCCAATTAAGCCTCTTTGGTGAACGTACTGTACACGCGCGTGCACATGCACGCATGCGCACGTGTGTGTGTGTGTGGGAATGAGCATGTGTAAGAATGTGGAGTCTGTTTATGTGAATTTATTGGTAAAAACTGTCTCTAGAAAAGAATCTACACAGTTGTGTTTGTTGTTGAATCTGTTATGACAGTGATGGGGAATCATGACCTGAGATCGGCACTGTGAGAGCGCAGAAACACTTGAAAGCTTGAAATATTCAACACTGTTATGAGTAATAGCACAAATGATGATCATTAATCAAAAAGACATTTTAAAGGTAGTTTGATGAAGAATATCTGTAAATGCTGTTAAAATGTTCTGTGTAGATTTCATGATGTAGATGACTGATTTATAATAAGTTACATAATTTCATGAATATATATAGTTTGTGTTGAAATGTCTTTATTTGAAACGTACATGTGTAAAGTGTAAGAGCTAGTGTCTCATGAGAATACCCTTAACGAGAGTACGCGAGACTTTGCATGGACCGCGAGGGAGCAGATGTCTCTCATGAAGCGATTTTAAGCTAAAAGTTTGCTAAAAGGAAAAGCAACACAAGGACTTAAGGACCTCTTTTCAGGACAAGCAGCCAACGAGGTACTTGTCATTTGAGAAATGTTTTTATTTGTGTTTGGACTTAATATGTGTACTGTAAAGTTGCTAATTGGTTTGTACTGTTCGCTTGTGACCAGTTCTCACGGCGTATCGGCGTACTGGTGATGGTGAAGCCGAGGAGAGAAGGCCCAAGTAATAAACGCCCGTTTCAAAGAACCGACCTGTGTCTGTGTTGTCGTGAAGAGAGCTACAATATCCTAAAGCGATCGGGTAAAAATGCTTTAAGTACTTTAATTCTTGGGTGACACGATTGTATTTTTAAAAATCGTTTTCTTTTCAAAATACAACTCAAAATGATAGAAAATTGGTAAAATTAGCATAGATAGCACATGCATGAAACAAACACTTTTTGGGAAGCACAACACAGTGATCTTTGTAAACATCCACTGTTTAAACCCACTTTAAAAAACACTTGAGATTTGGTGCCTAGACTTGAGAGACATGAGGTTTGTAGTTAAGGTAATTACGCAAAAATGAAAAATAAGCATCATGACTTGAATTTTGGGGTTTGGTTTGCATGAATTTCTGTCTGCTGTGACAAAAATCCTAATCGACTTTCCTTCTGCTTTGCACCGATTCTGTTTCGTGCTTTGACGTGAGTGACAGCCAGGACGTTTTTCATTATAAGAATCAGTGATATAAATCAGTGAGCTGAAATAGGATCACATTTTTATTCCAACACCGACACAGACTCGTCATTCGGAGGCTCATAACTTGCTATGATGCCATTTGCACCGTTCGGTCATAGGCAGTAAAAGGGGTATAAGCATTTCAAAGGTGTGTTCGGACACACGACACATACGTACGTCCAGATATCATACATGTCTGACAGCTCTGTCAAGGCTGTCAGGGATACACTGAGGAAGGAGAAAAAGGAGAGTCATGACATCATAGCGCGAGACAAAAGCAAAAGGCAGAAAAATAAAGGCGAGAGACGGAGATGGGGTTACAGGAAGTGTTTGGCACATCAAAGCTTGAAGAATATTGCAGCGTTATCCTCGATAATGATGCACAAAAACTCCCAAGATGTGTAGCGCACGGTAACAAAACTCAGAGTGAAGCAGAGGAGAGTGAAAGGAGATAGTAAGAGGTATGGGTGGGGTGGAGGAGTGGATGAGGATGTAGACATACAATAATTTGGTGGTGTTCCTAATCAAGGCATCCCTTTCAAGTCAGCAGGTTTGATGTGGTAATAGGATGCAAATGTATGCAAATGAACCGTCTTTTCCCTCCAAACTCTGAATTTGCTTTGCCCCTTCATGCAGGATGGGAGAACTCTGAATAAACAGGCGAACAAGGCATGGGACTATTGATTATAATGTATTTATTATAATTATAGCGAAAGTTTTAAGTTGGCACCAAAGACACTGTAATTTACCCTGCCTGTACCTGAACTCGGGTATAGAGGTGAATATCAGCATGCACGCCATCGAAAAAGAACTTTTATAACGAACGCAAAAAGCAAAAGCTGCTGTAAAATATATATATTTACATAAGGAATTGCTGAGGAAAGTAGAAAGGCAGGAATATGGAACATAGAGACGGAGATTGCAAGCGACAGAGAGGGAGAATAGAAAAAAAAGAATAACTGAAGACAAGCTGTGCCTGCAATGTTAAGCAGGTCTGGAGTCCCAGTGCTACCTGGGAGCTATACCAGCCTGCTGATGTGTGTTTTCACTGTAGTGCACTTCACTCTGAAATGGCAGCAGCGCCCTAAGCCCAGACATGTCTGTCTCCTTCTCTGACTAACAAGAAGCAGCCCTCAGTCGGGATATTTTCAGAATAGCGAGGCTTGATTACACATGTAATCACACATGCAATGCATGAACCCTATGGCAAAACACCCACACTCAGATGCTTTACAAACCTTGAGAGGGCTCATGCATAGTCCCTGCATACAGCGGCTCCCTCATGCACCTCATTATGCGCTCATGGATTTTTTATGTTTTCCCGTCCTGTCAAGAAGAGAATCTGGTCAAGGTCGCTGTAACACTGACACTCGGCTAATGGTCAATTTGACAATTTAATTCTCTTTTAAACATGCTTTTTCTCCACTTACTGGCAATTAAGTATTTTCTGAAAAGCCAGAAATCACCTGTGAAGCAGTGTTATTAGACCTGACCCAATGCATAAGCTAACTAACCGCCTGCTTGGGGTGCCTGTAGCCACAAGGGGGCCCACAAGGGCACTTGTCTCAATTTGAGAGTGAATTAATGATATAACAATAGGGCACACTTTTGTTCTCACCTGGCTGGGCAGTGTAGCTCTTGAAGTATGTGACCTACTAGCTGAAAGTCACTTCCGGGGCTTTATTCAGTGATATATCACACATTTTTAGTCAGGTTAAAAATATTCCATGTTAAACTATTCTGTCTCCCGGTAAACTATCTCGGGTCATAGTATAAAAGATATGCTCCATATTCAGTTATCTCGGGATTCTATATAAAAGATTCAGTATAATAAATAGTGCCTTTTTATATTTGATCATCTTTGCATTCTTAGACTGAAGCACAGGTGCAAACTGTGGATTGCAGGAAGGAAGGATTGCAGTGGGAGTAGAAGAACTCAGGTGTGAGATGTGACTGTGTGGCACTCGAAAGCAGCATTTTTTTTTAGATCCTCTTTGGAACTGGTGCCCAGTGAGGAGCCAACTGGTGAAGCTTAACGCAGCGCAGCTCTTTATTGTTTGTGTTGGAGTGAGGCTGAACTCATTCCAGCTGCACCTGCCTGTTGTTAGGCTTAAGCTCCATCCTCAAAAAGGCAGAGTGATTGCCCTGGAGCTGACAGTTGGTCACAGGGGGGCATTCCCGGTTTTGGTTGTGGAAATAACACTAATTATTTCCCACTTCACAACATTATCTCCAGCAGTTATTTCTGCCCTGCTGTGAGTCTCTACCTACACTGTATGTGCACGCCTTTAAGCTTAGGTACGGCTAACAATGGACGTTATAATGAGTTCACCCAGGACTGACTGATTCTCTCATCATTAAAGAAAACCATTTGTGTGCACACTTATGGATGTTACAGTACACAAGAAAGCACCAAGCGTTGGCTCTTAATGTGAGTGTATGTTTGCTCCCATACCAAATATGGACATCTTGAAAACAGAAAACCCCATTCACGCATTGCCTAATAGCAGGAATGTGTATATAAGTAAGTCTGTAAAACCAACACACTGGTTATAGTTTTACAGTTTTATTCTTATAGCTCCAAACCACAACAGCAGTTGCCTCAAGGCGCTTTACATTCACAGAGATCCTAAAGTACATTTAGCCCAAAGTTGATGCGCATCCATCTGGATCTAGTCGAAAGCTACAATTCACTGCATCCCAATTCTTGTCAGGCGTCCTTCAACTCTCTCTACTAATGCCATGAAAGGTTTAATAATGGATTGCACTTATATAGCGCTTTTTGAGACCCTCAAAGTTCTTTACAATTCCACTATTCATTCACACTGGTGGAGGCAGCTACAGTTGTAGCCACAGCTGCCCTGGGGCAGACTGACAGAAGCGAGGCTGCCATATCGCGCCATCGGCCCCTCTGGCCATCACCAGTAGGCGGTAGGTGAAGCGTCTTGCCCAAAGACACAACGACCGAGGCTGTCCGAGCCGGGGCTCGAACCGGCAACCTTCCGATTACGAGACGAACTGCCAACTCTTGAGCCACGATCGCCCGGTCGTTTAAATAGTAAAATGTTATTTTGGTTCAGTGAGACAACTCACTCAACTATTTAAATCAGGGGTGTCAAACTCCAGGCCTCGAGGGCCGGTGTCCTGCAGGTTTTAGATCTCACCCTGGGCCAACACACCTGAATCAATTGATCAGTTCATTACCAGCCTCTGGAGAACTTCAAGACGTTGAGGAGGGTATTTAGCCATTTAAATCAGCTGTGTCGGATCAAGGACACATCTAAAACCTGCAGGACACCGGCCCTCGAGGCCTGGAGTCCGACACCTGTGATTTAAATGATCAGAACTCCAGCAGAAAATATTCAATGCCCCCAAATCATCTCCCATCATTCTCTACAGATTAACATACATTTGGGGAGTAATGAAAAAGGCTCAGGAGGAATAAAGATTCCTTCTGAGCCTAGAAGTATTTGCTGGAGTGGCTGAAACAGCAGACAGTGATGCAAGGCAGCAATGGCACTGATGTTTCAGAGGGAAGATGTGAAACTTTTATAGTTTGGTTAGACTGGATATTGTAATATTGGAGCCTGTGTGACTTGTGGAGAATGAGCCATATGGTTAGTTTTTAATAGCAGTATATTTTTTAAAATACATCAGGGATTAAAAAAGGAGTTTGTCTCCCCAATTTGCTACAAATTCACATCCTGTGGGGGATCTTTTGGTTCAATGAGAGGCATTGTGATAATTGGATAACATGACTTACATTCCAAAACATACTAATGACAGCAGCAACACTTTCAGAATAACAGTCATGTAACATTATATTATTGCTGTTATTGAATTCTCACAGATAAATCTCAAAGATGAATCAGTCTGCTCACTCACGAGTTGTTTTGTTTTGAATTTGAGTCATGAAATGGGAATCAGCTGAGGGAGTACCAAAACTCGCAGACTTCTTGGAGTAATATTAATAAAAGCTAAAAATGATGAAAAATGCAGAAATAATTGGATTCATTTTAATCAATAAATGAAACCGTCATTCCATATGATTTCTTTCCTAATCTGCATTTAATGTTTCTCATTCATTTTCAATTTTATTAGAATGTGCACAGGAATATGTATATAGGTGTGTGAGGGAGAGAGACAGAGAGAGACTTTAAGTGTGATTGTTATATGTGTATAAACACTTCTGACTATAAAAAGATCATCATGTGAGAAACATGGCTAATAATGGAGCCATTGTTTTTCTTCTTTGGTTTACTGCAGCGCTGTTTGTTATTGACCAAGCGTGAACATGCTATTTCAGGGTTGCAACCCCACAATCCTTTGCTCCAGGCTGAGACTGGGCATAAAGGAAGTTTTCCCTTTTCAAGCTGTGGTCGTGAAGGCCATAGGTTGAACGCAGCATCTGTCAGGAGATGTCATGCTGTTCCGTACCTGACATCCATTTGTCTGTTTTCAGCTTGTTAGGGATAGAGGTGAGTGTAGGTGCCGCCTTGAACACCTCGCTGATGTAAGTGGAAGAAGGAAAAAGTATTTCCAGAGAGATTTGGTGTACAACGTCCAGAGAGAACAGAGGAGAGGACATAAGGGCCGTGAGCCTAATGGATACTGACAGTCCTCCCTGTCTAAGTCCAGTGCTTCTCATTCACTGGAGATCAACCTAATGTTTTCTCACACATCGATACATCGGTTTCACATATAACATCATAGATACAAACAACACTTTAAATATTTAGTCATTTAAAAAAATTAAAGTAAAAACTCATTTGTGATATAGTCACGACCTATAATCTACCAAGTTGTTTCCAGCAATCCATTCTCATGTGTAGTGGTTACAGTTGGTAGTTATAACTATATCACTTGGTTAGGGTTAACTGTAGGCATTAGGTGCAACTTGGTTAGGCTTAGACATTAAACTATTTACTTTGGTTTAAATTATAAGCCGGCCACATATTATAAAACTTTGTTTTCCTGGTTGCCATGGTAACACCTCCTGCTTTTGTTTTCTCCAAAAAAAAATGTTTCTCACATGAAACCTATTTCCTATTAAAAGGCATTACTTACAAATCTGTGCTTGATATCATGGAAAAAACATAGGAATTAATGGAAGTCAACATGAAATATGGATTACTTTTTTATGACTGTTCCACAAACTGTTGTGTACGGAGCCCCGCAGGGGACATGGGAGAAAAAGAAATTAAGACGGACTTTTGCGAGATCTCGCAAAACAAACTCGGGATCATCTCGCAAAACTTTTGCGAGATCTCGCAAAGGTTTTAGCCGCATTCTTCGGCCTTCGACTGTAGTAGGTCTCGACCTCCCGTTAGCTCGAAGCTAACGGGAGCTAACGGGAGCTAACGGGAGGTCCCGTTAGCTTCGAGCTAACGGGAGGTCGAGACCTACTACAGCCGGGAGGAACACCGCTTTCCCGGCACATCGTGCCTCGACCTCCCGGTCGGCTTCGAGCCAGCGTCCGAAGAATGCGGCTAAAACTTTTGCGAGATCCCGAGTTTGTTTTGCGAGATGATCCCGAGTTTGTTTTGCGAGATCTCGCAAAAGTCTGTCTTAATTTTTTTTTTCTCCCATGTCCCCTGCGGGGCTCCGTAGTTGTGAGACTGGGCTGGGCTCACTCTCTTTTATTCATTTTTTAAGACTTTAGAGTGGAATGAGCACTAAGAGAGTACCAGTTAGTGCTATCATATTCAAGAGGAATGGAGGCATGTCTACAGTTAATGTCTCCAAAACTAAGCAGCTCACATCAGAAATATTCATATAAATATAAATCACCAAAGACCAGCAAAAAAAAAAAAAGTGAATTTTATTTGGGCCAAGTGGTATTTTGAGTTGTTTATTTAGTCCCAAAAAGTTGATTCTGTTCATCTGACTTCTTTATACTGAAGAAGTCACTTGGATGAGTGAACATTTGGCTCTTTCTCCCACTGAAAACTTTTCGTCCAGATGGAAAGAATCAACTTTTTGGGATTTACTTACCTGCATTAAGACTCTTTTGTTGTGCCTTAATCCCCAACAAGTCCAAAAGTCTAAAACTTTTGGACACAATGGGACACATACAAAAGCAGAAGAAAATTCTGGAATGGAGCCTATCCCAGCTGCTGCAGAGCGAGAGGCGGGGTGTACACCCTGCACAGTCACCTCTCTGTGTTAGCCCAATCTGTCGCAAGGCTAACACAGAGACACAGACAACCATTCACACTCACCTTCACACCTACAGCCCATTTAGAATCCTATTTTCCCACACAGATATGGGGGAGAACATGCAAAATCCAAACAGAAAAAAACAATACATTTTGTCTGCCATCCATAATCAGTTTTTTAACATTGGCTCCCCAATTGCATGGATAGTCATGGGACATGGGACAAGTTTGGTCTTCATGTTGACATCTCAGAGTTGCTTACTTTTGTTAGTTCCTCAGCCTGAATGTATTTTAATGTGAAAGAAAATAATTAAAATGTAGAATGAAATTGGGGCACAGTTGCCAAAAACATCCTACTGGGACATTTAACAAGTCTGTGTTCCCTTATGTGTTTCTCTGTGTGTTTAGAAGCTATTCTGAGCCAAAAACCAGAAGCCTATTAAGTTTTTGTTACACACAGGGTTTCTTTACATGCTTGGTATTTCTCTCCCTTTTTCATGCTGTGGCTCCAGTGGCTAGTCCTTGTTAAAAATATTATCTCATACTGACACTCCACAACATTAATTGTCTCTCAAAGAGAGCACACAGTGGCATTAATGTGCATCCGCAGTGTGCTTCGAAAAACTGTTGGCTTTTGATTGGTGTATTATTATTTTTTTCTTCCTGCAATTATTATTAGACTAAATATAAAATGACACTACTGAGAATAGCATTTAAATTTACAGCCAATATATTGCCAAACAACATTTGTGGTCACCTTTGAGTACCAGCTATAAATCGTACTGCTGTACGTCCAATCTGTAACATCGTTTTTCACATCTAATAATGACTTTTATTATTAAACAGTTTAGCACTCAGCTAACAGATAAGCCAGTGACTTTCTAGACTTAAGGTATTTTAACTTTAATAATTTTGATGATTATAAACTACTTCTTTGTGCATTAATCATCAGTACAATGTCATGGTTGACGAGTCTTCTGTGATATATCCCATGATAAATACATCTTTCTCTCGCTGCATAATAAAAGAGCGAATGCATAAATATGCTGATTGATCTAATATCTGCCATGTTAACCTCCCAAAATAAACTATTTTTGCATACTCTTCACATTCAGCTCTAGAGAGCATTATCTTATTGCTACACAGATGGCCACCTGGCTCACTGAACTAACATGGGATGCACTCTCCTGATGTTATTAGCTGCACTCAGATGTCCTGTCCTGGTTGTAAATCACTGTATTTCTGCAGTGCTCAGTGAATATTTCTATTTCTATTCACTGCAGACTGCAGTGAATATTTTGTAAAAGAAGAGAGAGTGCTTCATCATACCTTCAGTATCCAGTGGAGCTGCAGCACTGCCTTTGCATTGTGAAAGAGTGAGAACAAAACCCTCAGAAATGTCAGCTGTGGATACAACCTAAAGCCTTTGTTGTTTTACTGTTACTGCTTTGTTGAATGGGCCGGTGGGGGACTTGCTAATTACCAAATTTTCAAGTTACTAAATATTAAGACCTTGCAACAGTTCATTAAGCTTTTTTTCAAGTCTGTCTCGACGTCCCCGCAGTGCGTCTTGCTGACAAATTCTATTGTTAAAATAAAACGACCTTCGGCTTTTTGTGGAGGCAGATTTTTCTTCTGTTTTTCTTCCAGTCGAAACTTTTTGGTGACATTTTCAACACATCCCTTGGAAATTGCTCAAACCAAATCTTTCTCCTAGCTCCAGCATAACCTCTCAACCTTACCTGTCTTTTTTTTCAGTTTTACACACTACACGAATTCTTCCTCTTTTCACTCGTGCACGTCCTAACCCTTTCTGTCATACTCCTGAGATGGAAGAGGGCTGCCATTTTCATGTGAGAACTGGTGTCACCGTATCATGCAGACTGAACAGAATCAAGAAGGGAGAGACGGGAGTCCGTGTGGGTGTTGGAAAGACTTTAAGCGTCTAGTGCAGGTTTGGATGTTTGCTTTTATGGCATGTCAATGTGCAGCTCACCCGCTTGATTCAAGAGTCCGTAACAGACTATAAGAAAAACTGAAGGTTTTATTAAGGTCACAAAGTAACTTTATACTTCCTCTATTAGTGTACAGCACTCTGGCTTATGGAGATACAAAGGGCAGATCGATGAGCATTGCAGATGCAGCAGCGCTGTGCACAAGTCAAAAGATTTGCTTTGATATGTGTTATATATCAGCTAATGCTGACAGGAGAGCTCACATGGGTGGCAGCTAATGGTTCCCAGCGTGACAATATAAACATCTGGTTGCAAAAATAATATTACAATGTCACACATGCTTACACATTTTAGTCAAAATCACTCTTATGCACACCATCTTTATCCTAGAAGTGACTTACTAATTAGAAATATGTGTGATCCAAGGGTTACTGAAGACTAATTCATCATTTTTGACTCTTCTGCCAGCTAATTTTAGCGTCTCTTTCCCCATTCCTTACATTCCATACATACAGTGTACATGTACAGAAAGTGACCAACAAACATATACGTGTTGTCTGGTCACTGTGTACCATTTTAATTGCTCAATGACATTGATTGTCCAAGTCTGTTTTGGAAGGATCATTCTTCATATTTTCTCATTTGGTTGTTTTTATGGTGGTAGTGGTGAGCATTTGATGACGCATTAACCTAGAATCACCAATAGCTGAGTGATTGTTTGGATCGGTTGGCGATAAAGGCCAAAGCATATGACTTTCATTATTTTAAAACTCATCAAGCATCCGGTGAGAACTTGTGATCTATGCATAGGGGCTCATTAGCCCTGTTTCATCGTTCATCATAGCATAAAGTCAAAACTCCTTTGCATTGATTTACAGTGATACCTAACTTTTACCAGACTAATAAACACAAACCATACCAGCAATTCTACCCAACGCATAAAAAACATTTCACTTCATATGCCATTTATCTTATATATCAGGGGGGTTTGGCGGCTTGTAGGAATAAGACAGTCAAAGGAGTTTGGAAAGAAAAGTGTCTGGTCTTCTTGAAGTTTCCTTGAAGACGTTTCACCTCTCATCCGAGATGCTTCTTCAGTTCTAAGAGCCATTGGTGGAGAGTCCCAGATTTTAAGCCCTATGGGAGTGTCCTGAAGGAGGTTGTGGACCCCCTATTGATCTTCTGCCTAATCACACGAGCCAAGGTGTGAAATCCTATCATGTGATTTGCTGCGGTCAAATGGCCCAGGATGTGAGTGGGCGTTAAGGCTTCTGATCTCAAAACTGGATTATAAATGGCAGACACGAGTCGCACCTTGGCTCATGTGATTAGGTAGAGGATCAAAAGGGGGTCCATGAACCTCCTGGATACACTCCCATAGGGATTAAAGGAATTACTGCTAAGATTTTAGAAAAGGTTGTGGCTAAGCAGCTCACAGCAGTTTTAGAGAAACATAATATTCTCAACTAATTTCAGTCTGGCTTTCATAGAACTCATTCTACTGAAACAGCCCTTCTTAGGGTCTCCAGCGACATTTTGATGGAAAACGATGCAGGAAAATGTTCTCTTCTTGTGATGTTGGATCTCACATCGGCATTTGACACCGTTGACCATCACATCCTACTCGAAAGGCTGAAATATTGGGTTGGTGTAACTGGATCTGCCTTAGAGTGGTTCTCTTCATATCTGTATGAACGTTACTTTTTTGTGGCAGTTTCTAAATACAGGTCATCTTCCACGTCCCTGTCCTATGGTGTGCCACAAGGCTCTGTGCTGGGGCCTTTATTGTTCTTAATATATCTACTTCCCTTCCAGCATATTTTGAGCCCCTTTGAGGACAGTTGCTACCACTGCTATGCCGACGATATTCAGTTATACATTTCTTTCAAGCCCTAAGATGTTTCTAAGCTGAAGAGTTTGAATGAGTGCTTAGAATCAGTTAAAGTTTGGATGGCTGACAACTTCCTCCAACTTAGCGAAGGAAAGACTGAAGTCCTTGTATGTGCTCCTGACAGACACGTACCTAAGATAATGAATGCTCTTGGTCCTCTTGCAACATTTGTGAAATCATCTATCAGGAACCTCTGGGTAATCTTCGACCCGTCAAGTCTTTGGTTCGGTCCTGCTTTTATCACTTAAGAAACATTTCCAAACTAACCCCCTTTGTATCTTGCACTGAACTGGAGATTGTCATTCATGCTTTCATTTCATCAAGACTGGACTACTGTAATTCTCTGTTTACATGCTTAAACAAAAACTCCCTGGAGCGTCTGCAGATTGTTCAAAACGCTTCTGACCAAAACATCGAAGTACTCACATGTGACACCGTTGCTAATACAGCTGCATTGGCTCCCCGTCGCTTTCAGAGTCCACTTCAAGATTCTGGTACTGACTTATAGAGCTCTCTATGGTCAAGCTCCTGCCTACATCATTGAACGTCTACAGCCTTATGTTCCTAGCAGGTCTCTTAGGTCATGTGACCAGGCTCTACTTGTCATTCATTATACAAAGCTGAGAACTAAGGGAGACAGAGCTTTTGCCACTGTGGCAAAAGTCTCCCACTGAGCATAAGATCTCTGGACTCAGTAGCTTCTTTCAAAAAACAACTAAAAACACATCTTTTTAGAGCTGCATTTTGTTAACTGTTGTCTGTTTTGTTTTATGCTTTGTTATCCTTGTGTGAAGCACTTTGTGATCTTTTATCTAGAAAGGTGCTATATAAATAAAGTTTTACTTACTTACTCTCCACTAGTTGCTCTTAGTACTGAAGAAGCTTCTCGGCTGAGAGAGGGAACATCTTCAAGGAAACTTAAAGAAGTCCAGACGGTTTTCTTTCCAAGCTCCTTAGAAGACGATGACCTGGATAACTGAACTTTTTTACGTTATGTTGTTTAAGTTATGTTGTGGCCAAGTGCTTATAGGGGTAGTAAGTGAAACCACCAAATGATACGCACAGATAAGGTTAGAAAAATAGGTGTAAATAGTCTTATTTTTACAATTATGCTGTACTAGAAACACAGTAGATGAGAGATTTAAACTGTAGTGAGCCACAGCAAATATCCATTTTCAACAGTTTGTGCTAATTTAGCAGATTTTCTGTGTTTTATTTTCTGGGGTTGCCAAAATTCTTTCATTGTGTGTTTCATACCATGCAAAGCCTAACTCAGTGTTTTGTTTACAGGGACAAAAATGAACTAACTCATGTTTGTTTGTTTTTATGGGATGCTCTGATTCTATTTTAGCAGAACGTCGCCATACCATCAATGTAGCCCTGAATCGTTTCCACTTCTGAATGTAAATAAATATTCTGAGTCAGAATGACAGACAGATTGTGTTTAAATGCAAATGAAAACAAAAATCGCTGCCTGTTTTTCATCCTTTAAACAATGTTTTATGAAGCACAGCAATTTAACACATTTTCCAAACATAATTAAGCTGTATAGTAACGTTTGTGGCTGTTTGCTCTCAGTGTTGCCTTTTGGTAACGACTTCCTGTCATCATCTGTCACTCACAGATATTTCCCGGGACTGATTTGAAGATGTAACTCAGTTTGACATTTTTAATGTTTTTGCTTTACAATGAAGCTCATCTTTTCTTTTTTATGAATTAAGCATTTTTATTCTAAAATCAATTGTTTTCTAATAAAAACAATACTGGCAGTGGCCAGTGGTACCTCTTAGCCTCCTAGTAGGTTTTGTCTGAATTTCAAAATTCTTTGTCACCTTGTTCTCAAGTTATCACATTTATAGGATTTTCAGAAAAGTTGACCTCCTGAGGTCACGGTCTAATACCTGCTCAAACTTGTCCGAGACTTTTAGAACGTACACCTGTGCTATCAATTTAAAACTGCTACATTGCCTTGTTCTCCTGTTATTCTTGTCACAAGATTTCCCAAAAAAACCTTTGACCTTGGGGCTGAGGTCACTCAGAATCAAACTCATCTGAGATTTGTAGTAGATAGAGCTATGGTGTTAACTTGAAACTTCTACATTGCCTCGCTCTCAAGTTATTGCATTCACAAACGTGGTTGTCCATGTCACCCACCCCGTCAGTTTAGACTTTTCTCCCCATCAACCTTTTATGGCTGAGGTGTAAAAACTACAAAGCTATAGCTAAACTTTTAGGATTTTAGTTAGTTTTGCTTTGATGCAAACTCATAATGTCTAGCAATAAAATCAGACCTGGGAATTATCATTTCGGTGCAGTGCCTGGAAAGAAGTAATGTCATTGAGGTCATGTTAATATGAAATACAGGAAAGAGCAGCAGAGACAGCACTGGAATATGTGTGTGTGTGTTGGGTTGTGTGTATATGGAAGAAAATTCTGGGAGTACAACCTACATCAGGTCAGCCGGTCAATCTTGGAGAGGTAATTAAAGAATGAGGACCTTGGCCGAGTTCAGCACAGTGGAAAGAACAAGATGTGTTTACAAAATGTTTTGGCAATCAAGATGTATGTACACGGTTTGTTTTTTCACACGCACACATCCATCCATCCCAGTGTGGAAACCATTGCGATGTAGGATGATATGGGCAGACATTTACATTGTAGAGATTAATTTGTTTTTATCTTCATAACTTCTTAATCAGACCGTGATATGAAGCGAAGCTGTCAGTCCGGTAATGAAGCACCGATCGTCTGTAAAGGGCACCTTTGCTGTAGTGCCACCATCAGTGATTAGTATGCGTGGTAACGGCTTTGCTAACTTTGAGGAGGTGTTTCCAAAATTATGCAAAACACGCCGCAAAGCAAGTTTACATGACTCGAAGCAAAAATGCCTGAAGCGAGATCAGAGGCACGACTGACTTCTCTGCCCCTTTTGAAAATATTGACGCAGACCCACGCTAGAGGAAGTCTCCTCGGACTCAGTCAGGAGGCTGTTTTTCGCCTTTATTCATGCTCTCCAGAGAGTGTGATCCAGTGAAATATGTGTGATCCTCCTCTGTGTGTTGAAAATAGCGAGCATACTGACAGTAAAATTAATCTGAAGTTATAGAGTAAAATCAAACTAGGGAATGAAAATAATTGCCCTGCCTTAAATCACTCTGAATGGAGTTATCACTGTGAACCACGCTGCTTATGTGTTTGAGTGGATTCACACTGCTTATAGTATCTTAGTACTAAAAAGCAAGCAAAGGCTTTATGCAGTGAGTGTAAATAACATCCCCTTAGTGTTTTAAGAAGCTTAGCCAGTGACTTATGTCATTATTGCAGATCTTGTTTATTTGCAAATGTTTCAAAATACATTTTTCAGGTTGTTTGCCTTTATTTTTCAACTCCACATAAAGTGTGGTGGGCTCTAGTTCTAAATAGTCATTAAACTAATTTGCCTATTTTCTGGGCACCAACTCTAATCATAATAAATCTAATCATATTAAATACAGAGGTTGATCTTTGGTCTGGGTTAGAATTATGGGGTTACGCTGATAACGTGGGTAAAAGAAGAACAAATGAACTGCCTATTTGCAATTTCCCCTTTTTTTCTTGTCATTTTAATTTGCTAGTTTATTGGGATATAGACTGATTGCTTAACTGATGGTGGACAATTGGTTAAAAAAATACAACTTCCTCTGTTAACGTCTTGATGCATTCTCAATCATCCAGGAAAATAAATCTCCAAAAGTTGATTCTGTTCATCTGGACGTAGCGTTTTCTGGGAGAAACATTTCTTCACTCATCCAAGTGACTTCTTCAGTCTCAGCTGCACAAACAGTACATTTGCATAATAACTGAAACCAGCCCACTGAAGGAACAATGGGCTGTGAGGTCAGTTCTTTAATCATAATTATGCAAATTCTCATGACCATTGATCAACAACCACTGACCAAAACCCACTGATCAAAGACCACTGATCAATGGTCATGAGTACCATTCACAAAGAGTTGGGGAATGGCTGCAATCACAGCATTGTAAGATGGCGAAAGATGTACCCTTAGGCCCCTCCTCGATTCAGAGATGGAGATTTACGTGAAAAGGGAAAGACCATCTCTGAATCGAGATCTCTGTGAATGGTACTCATGGCCATTGATCAGTGGGTTCTGGTCAGGGGTTGTTGATCAATGGTCATGAGAATTTGCACAATTATGATTGAGGAACTGACCTCACAGCCCATTGTTCCTTCAGTGGGCTGGTTTCAGTCATTATGCAAATGTCCTGTTTATAAGATTGGAAACCTGCAGTCAGCTGAGACTGAAGAAGTCACCTGGATGAGTGACGAAACGTTTCTCCCAGAAAACGCTTCGTCCAGATGAACAGAATCAACTTTTGGAGGTCCTCTGTTAACAGATTTTAAAGTTTAGACTTAAGATGTAGATTATATTACAGTTACTGCCAGGGTGAGGTTTATACTAATGCTGGTTGCAAGGCTTAACTTTGAGTGATTAGTATGTGAAATTGCTGTTTTCTACATAAGTGCAAACACTAGTTGCTAATGAACTGGTGCATGCTTTTGTGCTTTGGCACACTGGGAAAACTCCACTTACCTGTTTCCCAGCTGCCCACTTCCACATACTGCATTTCTATGCACTTTAATCACTTTAATTCAGTTTTATTTGTATAGCATTAATTCACAAACGCTCCCTTCTATATCATTTAAGGTAAAGACTCTGGGGTTCGCTCTGTAATAGCATAAAGAGGAGACAGAAAACAGAAGCATATTATAATGCAAAGGTTACCAGAGTATTTATTATATTTATCGGATAATTAGGTGCTCCACATAAGTCAAATGACACAACTGACACAATGTTTCATCATAAAACAAGAATATGTTGCAGTGAAAAAGTTAAAAGCAGAACAATGTCCCCTCAATTGACAAAAAAAAGAAAAAAGTGTGTGGTTGTATACATTATGCATAGACCTCCCGAGTGGCTGTGTAGTGATATTTACAGCATATTGGTCGGTGAGGAGGTCACTTCTTTGCCTTTGCACAATAACACACCTTTCTGCTCCTTTGCCTGCATAAATGCATGCATTCGCATAAAATGCCTGCAAGAATGTGACTCGTGCCTAATGAGGAAGGCAGTGAGTTTTTGGTTCGTAACAGAATCGTTATGCTTCACATCCAGTTTGACTATGAAGACAATTATCCACAGTTGAGAGACATTTTAAAACATTAAGGGTCATTTAACAGTATATCCAATAAGTGAAGTGAGTTAAACCCGATGTCCAAGAAATTCTGCAAAGCAAACTGTTGCACAGCATTAATTGCAAGGGCAATAGTTCCAGGAATTGTTAAATAATTACAGCTCTTGTTCCTCTTCTCATTCTTACTCGTGCTTAATCATTTAAATTATATCTTTGGTTTTCTTATCATCTTTAACACTTATGACACATTTATTTTTAATATTTTCCAGATTGTTGTTTTTTACACGTTATAACTGAACTGTTAACCTTTGGTCTTCATACGCTGCTCATCACAGCATCAGTGTCAACAACACCGAGACGAAAGGTGTTCCTTTCTACAAATAATCAACCATTTACTGGGCTTTCTCCTTTACATTAAATATAACACGGAAAAGAAGATTACAGGGTGCAGGCGGCATGACTGCAGTGACAGCACTGTTTGAATTCTTCCCTGTTCTTCATGTTTAACAGCGAAGCCAAAGAAATACAGAAACAAGGTAGAGTGCCTGGTCTCCCCCTCTCACTCGCTTTCTTTAAAAGAAAAAAGAGATGAGCCTCTTTTGCTGCCTGAAACCTGCTTAAATTGCTATAAGGGCATCTATATCTGTGGTATGAAATTTCAGAAAATTAAGACCTGCCGTTAGAAGCCTATCTGGTGAGACTAGTTTGTGTGTGCGTGTGCGCATGTTTAGAAATCTTTGTGAGGATAGAGAATTGGTATGCTACTATACTTGTGGGGACCAACAGCCCTTATGGGGACAAAATACCCGTCCCGACGAGTTGGAAGACATTTTTGAGCCTCAAAATGAGGTTTTAGTGTCAGGGTTACAATTGGGTTATGGTTAGGTTTAGGCTGAGTGTTAAAGTTAGGCATTAGTTTTTGATGGTTAGGGTTCGGGTAAGCGGCTAGAGAAAGCATTATGTCAATGAGATGTCCTCACTAAGATATGAAAACGGAGCCCGTTCTCACTCCCGAGGCGTAACATGCCGACGTTTTGTCACGCAACGCGAAAGGAGACCTTCGGCGTTCTTATGGTACGCGGTGGGTTATGGCCGAAATCCAGTGCAATGACGCTCCCACGGTAATAGACGTTCCAGCCCTGTATTCCAGCCCTAAACCTAACCTTATCCCTAGCCCTAACCATAACCTTTTTCCTGACCTTAACCAAGACTTTAATTATGTTAAATAGCGTGTTTCTAAACGATTTGAAGAAAAAGAACGAACATGTGTAGATTGAGTCCATACGGTTCTCATATTTCCTCATTTTTCCGAGGTCGTCATTTAGGAACGTGGTGGGTAGCCGAAAACGTAATATGTTGACGATTTGTCACCTAGCGTAAAATGTGACGCTTTGGGAGTGAGAACGTGTTGGAAAACGAGTGTGTTTGTGTGTCAGTGCATGTTCATGTCCAACCGTTGACGTAGGCTTGAAAACCAAAGGTACAAATGTTGCCATGTTGTCAGTACGTCCAGAGTTCAGACCTTTGAACAGGTGTTTTCCTGCTGTGGAGAGTGAAAGAGTGGTCACGAAGGAGGAGTGAGGAAGAGAGAAAATGAGAACGAGTGTCAAGGTCAGAGAGTAATTAGGCCTTTTTTCTGTCAGGCCAGGGAAACTGTCGAGCCTTAGGGATGAAAAGTGATTATATGGGAGCATGAGAGTAATTGAATTCAGTTGCAGAGCCAAAAGAGAGGATTGGAGTCTGAGGAAGGAAAAAAGCATGAATATAATTTCAGCACTAATGATACTTGTCGTTTGATTATTTTGATTTTCAACTGATGCCAAATCTAAACCAGGAGAAAATGAACCTGTGTGATTTTTATTGTTCCCCACCGTGATTTCAACAGAACTCCGACAAGCGCGTCTTGCCAATTATACCTGACCGTTTCGTTCATTTACAGTGTTTACTCAGAGTATTATGGATTTGTTTCACTGCAGTATATGAGCTGCATGCAAATAAGTGGACAGATGTGTGTGCCAGAGCGTACTCAGTTTGTCTTGGGTAATATGTTTTGTTTGACACATTTAATGGATGCAAAAATGATATAAGAGTTTCACAGAACATATTAACACTAATTTGTCATGACAGCGATTAAGTCACTGGAATTAAGAGCAAACAAATAAACAGACAGTGTTGTGTTAAAAAGTAAAAAGTAAGTAAATGGATTTGAATGTTGCACTTCGAATTGAGGTGGCCAAGCGCAGGCTTGTACAGCTTTGGTTTCCAATGCAGTTTGACCTCAGTGGAACCAAACATCAAGCTGCAGCACTTTTAATAAGGCAACCTTAGCTGTCGCACTTTATAGATCCGTTAACAGCCTTGAATAGAAGACGCTTTGGAGTTTCCCGGGTGGGAGAAACGATTGACCTACCAATTAAATGTTAGACTTTTCATATGAAGAAAAAGTTTTATCATTACCAAAATGTTAAATTGCAAATTTGGTCCAAATTTACTTTTTCCAGTTTCTATTTTAAACATTGGAAACTTTCATCTTTATTGATGTTTGTATAAACCTTTCATTAACTGTCTGTTACTTTATTTCATGAGATTTATGGCTACAATTTTATCAAATCTAAAATACAGAACAGCTAAATGTTTAAAAACCGCTGGCACACTATTATTAAATGATTCATTATCCACTAATGAAGTTATTTAGCGCTTTATTGTCTATTAAAAATTGACCAAAAGGAGGTTTAGTTTCCCTCGGACGTAACACAATACCTAGCTTAATTTCCTGGTACAGTTTAAATACAATACTTCCACAATGGCTTTAAAATAACAAATGGTGCAATGTTTTGTATGGTAATTGCCTCCTATAGTGTACCCCTGTTGCATATATATGGCTTGCAAAGACTCAATTTTTCTTGTACCAATAAGACATTTTATTTCTTGGTTTTCTTTGAGATGCACATTATCAGGAGGCAAATGTCCCTGATGGCAGATTTATGGCGTTATTGGTAAAGGTTTTATAGGCCAGTTAATCGCAGCTCAGTCCATAGATTGTCTAAATGTGTAAATAAGACATTGATCCCCCCTCAGAGTGAACCCCTTCAATAAATATGACTAATGAATTAGTAATGAGAGGAAATAAGCTTTGGAAGAGAGAATAAAGGGAGGGGAAGTTAAAAGAGCAAGTTTGCAAAAATAGGAAGTATAGTAAGAAAGGGCACAAATGGAAGCAGAGTGTTTTTCTGTCGTTTGGTAATTCACTTTGAAACCAGCAGATTTTCCCTGCTCGAGATTTATTTTGTCACTGTGAAATATTCCATATATGTCCTTCGTTTCCTCCCCTCCTTTCACCCGTCGCTCCCGTCCGACTCGCGCTCCGTTAGGAATTGAAGCTGATTATATGAGTATAATTGAATCTCTCTGATATGCAAGGCATCCATTTCTGGTGCAGTGCAGCGATCGATAGAGCTAAGGCTAATTTAATATGCACTTTATCACCCTGCTCATGAAACACTTTATCTTCGTCCACGATTATACGGTCTCCCTCACTGTCGCTCTCTTCTTGTTTAGTCATATAAACTGAGCCCCAAGTGCCGATCTTTCCATGGGTGTCTTTGCAATTGTGCCTATAGCTTTATGTCTATGTTTTTTTTTTCTCTCCCTTGTGTTATTTATGTCTACATAGCTTGCAGGGATAGAAAAATAGTAAATGGTATAAAGCAATACCACTCTCTTCCCCCAGCGCCTTTCTGTCCTGCTTTTAAATTCAAATATTCTATATTGGCACAGTGGGAACACGACAGTTACTGCATCTTATCAGTGCAGTATTTCATCTCTCTTGCACTCAATGTATTCTCCATGTTTTTCACTCAAACAACTACAAAGTCACTGTATTAGTTTAAGATCCACACTGAAACCAAATCTGAGGAATATTGCAGTTTTTAATTGCAGCTCTTTGTTTTTTTATTTGTGCCATTTCGTTTCTTATTATTCCGCCTGTTTTATTGAACATCAGCATAGTGTCCAATAAAAGGGAAAGCATTTTTTAATGTTGGAGTCTTGGGATGAGATGTTTGGTTTCTGATGAGCTGATTATTAAGAAAACTTACTCTATGACAAATAAAAGGAAAACACAAAGTGACCTATAAATATGATTGTTGTGGGTTATTTTAATTATTTTGCTTGTTAGTGTTCATCTTTTCCTTATGTCACTCACTTGCTTCTCTTTGGGCTCATGGGCTTTTCTCATTTCACTCTTTTGCACGTCCTCCACCCTCCTGCCTGTGACATGAAAATCAATCTTTCTTTGCCATCTGTAGGGATGTTTTAATTCCTACAGTGCAACTGACAGACAGAGAAAAGGCCCTTTTCAGAGGAGCTAAGAGGGCTATGCTTGATGAAGACATGTATTACCCATCACTTATCAAAGAGGCATGATGTACAGGTGATGTACATGGAGGTCGTACATCTTTGTTAGCTGTATTTTGTAGCCATTGTTCCTTCTGTTTGTATTTATAGTTTGAGCTTCTTAGCATGGAGTTAAGCAGCACATGCTGCCAAAACAGCTTTAGTCCACCTTGGCACTGATTCTCAGAGTCACCAGTGAGAGGATAAATGCTATTATTCTGAAAAAAGATATTCCCTCTATGCTGCCCTCACGACACGTGACCATGTGAAGCTAGACAGCTAGCGAACAAAATAGCCGAGATCTTCCACACAAGGTTTGCTTTTCTTGCTTTTAATGAAGATCATGTAAAGCCTTATCCTCTCTCAAGGCTTCTCCTTGCTATTTCTTACGGAGCCCCGCAGGGGACATGGGAGAAAAAAAAATTAAGACGGACTTTTGCGAGATGCGAGATCTCGCAAAACTAACTCGGGATCTCGCAAAACTTTTGCAAGATCTCGCAAAACAAACTCAGGATCTCGCAAAACAAACTCGGGATCTCGCAAAACTTTTGCGAGATCTCGCAAACGTTTTAGCCGCATTCTTCGGACGCTGGCTCGAAGCCAACTGGGCGGTCGAGGCACGATGTGCCGGGAAAGCGGTGTTCCTCCCGGCTGTGGTAGGTCTCGACCTCCCGTTAGCTCGAAGCTAACAGGAGGTCGAGACCTCCCCTTAGCTTCGAGCTGATGGGAAGAAGGCGGCTAAAACTTTTGCGAGATCCCGAGTTTGTTTTGCGAGATCCCGAGTTAGTTTTGCGAGATCTCGCAAAAGTCCGTCTTAATTTTTTTTTCTCCCATGTCCCCTGCGGGGCTCCGTAATTTCTTATTTGTAACTGAAATATACAGAAAGTGAAAAGAAATTGCTAGCTAATACACATCTTAATGACAAACTTACTGATTAGCCTAGCTTAACACGTTACATTAGCATCGCAGTTCACTCCAGGTAAACACATATAAAAGTTGTTTCTGAACACATTAATAATCACAAAGACGAACGTTTCCCAAGGTACAAGCGTGTAGGGCACTCTTAGCGTGTACATGAACTCGTTCACTCTTTTAATACTGCCGAAGCACTTTTCACAGCATTAGCGGAGAAAATACGTCAAAGATAGGCAAATGATCAGAGCGCTCCCTCGCTCCCATTTCCGCACATACAATACAAAGATCGCTTGTGATAACGATGACTCACTCTGAGCAAATTTCGAACCCAGACATTTTAACTGTTTTTAGCATGAATTACTTATAATATTTCTTAACTTTGAACTTATTTATCACCTTGCTTATGTAACTTAATCAGACTATGCTCTAACTACTGACTTCTGACCAAAAGGCATAACACCCTCATTTACTGCTTAGATGATGATGGTGGGAGCAGAGCCTAACAAGTTCATCCAATATGTGTAGCACAACTAGTTTAAGAGTGTTAAAGCCATAGCATATGATTCACATCATTTTAACACGCATCAAAGCATTCAGTGCTGTCTCATGCTTCATTGATATGGGCTTTGTCATGTTGGAAGAGGGCCCTTCTTTTTGAATGTTTCATCATAACATGAAGTTGATGACTCGGAGCAATTTTATATCAGTCTGCAGTGACCTTTACCTCTAAAGATGCAAGTGGCTCTAAATCATGGAGGGATAATGTTCCCTCCAGTGTCAAAGAGCCAACAGATCCCCTCAATGTTGGTTTCTCCTTTTTATTTGCCTACAGTACTTTTAAGTGAATAAATGAATGGAGTATTACATATGTTTATGTATTCATTTATTTATTTAAATAAATAAAATCAAATCCAGATGACTACAGTCAAGCAGAAATGGAGCTTGGTTTTCACCATTTTTTATGACTGAAGGCTGGTGGGCAGAACAGCTTCAATGAAATCACAGGCTTACATCCCAGTTATAAGAATCCAGCCATTTCAAGGTACATAGCCCTGAAATGTCAACTGCTGTGCATGACCTGCAGATTACCATGGATTTACAATTTCATTTAGAGCACCCAGGGTGATTTTCAAAATAATGCCCCAATAAATTCCTGGAATATAAATCCAAGCTCTTGTGAAAACTACTAATCTGACCCACATCTGGCTGTCACTGTCGCATTTTATTAGACCGTCATTTGTTTGGGTGTTGTTAGGAAGATTATTATGATTCCCTGTAACAATTTTTTAGAAGCTGTTTGTCCCGTAGCACTTTATAGAAGATAGGGAAAGGTTTTGTTAGATTCATCATAACCCCGTTGTGCCTCGCTGATAAACCCAATCCCTCCAGCCAGCTGATTAAGTTGACCCCCAGCTTTGAGGCACATACAGGAAACATTTGATACCTTACAAGAGGTCAATAAATCAAATGTCGGCTGAGTGACCTAATGAGACCCTTCAGGGGATGGGAATGGTTCATGGTAGGGCTGCAACGATACCAATTTTTTCAAACCGATACGATACCGATACTTGGATCTGAGTACTTGCCGATACAGAGTACAAAAATCGATACTTCTACCACACACACACACACAAATGCAATGAATTGGAAGACAGGTTTTATTTTATTCTCTGCCGATAAAAAATAAAATCTTAATAAAAATGACCACAAAAAAATTTCAAGTGAAAAATAAGCACTTCTGTTAAATTATTGCAGAGTCTCCACATTGTAATTTAACAAAATATCACTGAACTATTGGCACTGTCTCGAGCTTTCAGAATAATAAATAAACACTTCTGTTTATTTATTATATTTCATATCGCGGCTCGAGTATGCTGAGAAGACGGTGCAATCCTATGTTTTCCACGACCGGCATTGGCTGGTCATCCACAGCGATAAAATGAGTCAGAGCCTCTGTTATTTTAACTGCCCGTGGATTTTCTCTTGACATTTTTCTTCGCTTTTCCAAAACCTGAGTTAAAGTTGGCTGTTCCGGTCCACACTGCTGACATTTTGTTTAGCCTAGCTACAGCAGCCTCCAGTTTCTCTTTTTTTATCTGGAGCCGCCAGTCTGACTCGCCTAACCCTGTGCCTGTTTAGCGCGGGATGTCCCCCTAGTGGCCAATCTAAAAAACTACAACAGAAATGACAAGCCACCCTCTGATTAATGAAATAAGTTGGTATCGGTTCATGGTATCGGTTAACTTTTACGAGTATGAGTACACACACATTTTACAGTATCGGATACCCAATACCAGTATCGGTATCGGTGCATCCCTGGTTCATGGACATGCCTGAGCTACACAGACGTCATGCAAAAGCATCGAAGGCATGAGGAAAAGGTTTAGTGGGGGTTGTGAGACTGTACGTCATGCCAGCAGTGCCAGTTAATGGGATTAATTAGTGTGAAAATCTGTTAGCACATTGCACATCACACCCAACATGTTTTAAACAAAGATACTTTCTACAGTGAATTTGATGATTGAATTTTGCAGTAAATAATAAAAATGACGTTCCCTTCTCAGACCCTGCAGGATTCCACGATTTCCAAAAAGGATTTTGGGATCAAAATATTGAGATCTTTTCTACTTGTCCTAAGCCCAGTTTTAAAATGTCCAAAAATGTGATGTTTCTGGGTCCTGATTATAGGGGGTAGATTTTCAGCTTTGTAACAATAAACTGTGTTTGCTAACGATGTGTTTTAGGAAGTAGTCCAATCAGAGCCATTCAGCAGTGGTTGTCCTTCCTGTCACTTCACTATAAAAACATGTAGTAAAACTGCTAAAAAAGTAGTTATCTAATGAACCTGACTGGCACTGTAACACATCCACATACCACCATTGTCTATCGCCAGATAATATTAGCCAGCGTGTAAAGGCACTGTATATCAGAAGCAACGGGAGTGTCTAACAACCTGGAGAATGCTCGGCTACGTAGCCAAACATTGAGAAGTAATGATGTCAAAACCACCATCTTTCCTTAACAGGAAGTTCGAACAACTAACATGCTGTTTGAGATATTAGTGGGATTGCTAGAGTCATGTGGTTTAATATTTCTGTGTCTAAAACAGACTTGAAAATCCAAAACTAATAATAATACCATTTATATGATGACATTTACTCTTTCTTTTCCCGACTCCAGCTTCTCACTGCAAGTCGTGCAATAATCTACAATTCTGTGTGTAGTGAGCTCAGCTCAATTTATGCAAAAAGGAATAGGGAATTGGTTGTGTGTGAGCTTTTATACACATATGTAAAAGCTGTTATAACTGTTGTACTCGTACTCGCACACATATAAAGAGAAAGACGCAAAATGCCATGTAATAGGACTCCTGCTGCGAAGGAGATTGGTCTAGCTCACCTACTCTGCTCGTCCAAACATCCCAAAGGATTCTTCACCAGCTTGAAAACACTACGCCCCCTGACGTGTCGTGTCGCTCTCACTCCCTCCCTTTTCAAAGATAATGAATGCAACAATCACAAATCAGTTTTATTCAGATTGACATCACGTCACGGATGAGGATTGCTGATACTGTCTCTGTGCTGAGGAGCAGAACAGTTTGATGCTGTCAGCGAGCTCGATGTCTGCTGTGGAAATGTTCAGTGTGGAAATGCTTTGTAATTGGTTACAAAGTTGAGAGACGGTCGTAAAGATGCTCTGGGAGGAGAGCAGTTGTTATGGATTTATGTAAAGATATGCAAAGTACCTCTGAATATTCATTCATATGAGTTAATTGATGAAGATTCTGACTGCAGCTGATGTTTGCAAAATAGCGTCTCAGAAATGTTTGAGCTGTGACCATGTCGGCGCTGACAGCTCGCCTTCCATTTATGTCTGCTGGCACAGAAGATTATGGGGCATAACTGGGAATTTAAAGGCATGTGGAAAAAAAATGTGACGTCCTGACTTAAACAGGTTTAACAAAAGTAGGTGCTCATCATGATAAAAACTGAAAAGGAAGCTTGAAAGAACAAACTGCATCTGTGGTTTTCATTGCAATACACTGTAAATCTCTGCTGGTATTATCTGATTGAATGTGACAAGAATTAGTCAGGTGTTGAGGCAATTCATGGTGGATGACATGGCTGAGCAAATATATAAAATATGTGGTTTCTAAATGTTTTCATTTTTACCTTCATGCTTAGACTTGTTTAAAAAATGCGTTATTAATCAAAATCTGAAAATGGTTATTCACAAACTAGATTTAGAACCTGAATTCAATGGTTTATAAAATTCCTGTTGGCAGCAGTTACACAGCAGCCAGTTGTAAAGCCTCTTTAACCCTTTAAAGCCGGGCACACTCCGTTTTTCGTAACTATTTTTAAATCCCTGTAGAACCGGAACCACATAAGCTAGTGCAATAATTTTTTTTGCATATGAAACCGGAGGAGTTGTACTTACATCTTATGCCATCAGCTTGTCCTCGGTCACAGTTTCCTTCCACATATAGCTTTGCAAAAACTGCATAGAAAGCGCTTGGAGGAACAAAAACATAATATTCCAGAAACACGCTTTGACGATCCGATCAGCTGTTTGAAACACTTCCCACATTGAAATAGACGTCAGCGCAAACGATCGCATGTCTGGCATTACCTGCCCGAAACAGGAAGTGATGTCATTTTCGTTTTTTTACTTGTAGCCCTTAGAAGCCTGTACTGCTGTTTTTATAAGTCATATTTGACTTTATGCTTTTCTGAATAGTTGCTGGGATGCTTAGAACTCAAATCGCACTGCTTAAAATAGTTTATTTTGATGCACATGCTGTTTTCTTTGCAAATTTGCATCATAAGATTGTTTTTCGTTTTTTCTGCAGTGTATAAAAATTGGTGTATCTCAAAAATAAAACTATGAAGACACTCAAAATAAATTTCCTGTTGTTGTAAACTATGTTTTGCAACTTTTTTGTATCTAAAGTTTTGAGGAATAAACCTCTTAAATTTCTCCAAGTAGAAATATATTTTTAAAAAAAAACAAAAACGATTTTCAATTTTTTTGTAGTTTATTGCATTTTTTTGCAATTTATATCGTTACTATGGACTTAATGCATACATATTATTAAAATGTGGGCTATAACAGTTGTATTGGTGTATAGCAACTTGAAATGATCCCTAAAATGGCTCTTCAGCATGTAAAATTATAAAGTAAGCTCTGGCGGCCTTGGTTCTATGGTAGGTCTTAAAGAGTTAAGCTTTGCAAACCTGGTCGTTTATCCCAGTCTTCATAATGGTACCCTAGTAATGATGAGAGGTATCAGTGACCTGCCAACATCAGTTGTCCTGAAGGGGTTTTTGACGGGGGTTATGCCTGAGCTTTGGCTCGGTGTCACTCAGTGTCAGTCAGAAGCTTATCCTGAAGTCATCCCTCCAAAGTTAGGCTGTATACTTGGGCTGAACTCATTCTTCTTTCATTTCTGACCAGTCTGCAAATCTCCACCACCAAGAGAGAAACTCATCATGCATCCACACTGCTTCACCATAGTAATGACCCACACCTTGTTTCACATCTTGGCTCATGTGATGATGCACATGATTAATAGTAAGTCAACAACCACCTCTGCCTCCTTACTCGTGGCGTCCTTTAAATACTTACTGCCATTTCTTGTTTACTCAAGAGTCTTCTTCTCTCTACCCCAGTGGTGGGCAATTCCAGGCCTCGATGGCCGGTGTCCTGCAGGTTTTAGATCTCACCTTGGGTCAACACACCTGAATCACAAGATTAGTTCGTTACCAGGCCTCTGGAGAACTTCAGGACATGTTGAGGAGCTAATTTAGCCATTTAAATCAGCTGTGTTGGTTCAAGGACACATATAAAAGCTGCAGGGACCCCTGCCTCGAGGCCTGGAGTTGTCCACCCCTGCTCTAGCCCAATAAAGGCCTGACTGATGGAGTGCTGGTCAGATGGTTTCTAACAGGTTCTCTGATCTTTGTGGAGGACTTCAGAGGCTCAGTCAGACTAGTTAGACTTTTCATCATGGTGTCAGATGTCTTCCTTCTCATAGTTGCTGAAGCCTCCATGCCTCTTGGAAAACACATCTTGAAAAGTTATCTTAAACTGTTTCATTGATCTGTGCCTCACTACAATTTTACCACAGACATCATATGATAATGAGAGTTCCTTTAATGTTATGGTCTTGTATTTGTCCTGCACTGAGACCATATATAGACATGTGTGTGGGTTTATAAACTATGTTAACCCAGTTTAATTTCCCCAAAATGGTACCAGACTCACCTTGGAGACACTGAAGCAAACCAGATGCAGCTTGATCACAACTTGGAGTCTGACAGCAAGAAGTCTTAATAGTTTTATAAGAGATTTCATTTGTACATTCATAACTTCCAAATATGTGCCACAATGAAAGGGCTGAAATCCAAAGTGTCAGCAGTACAAATGGATACATTTTGGGAAAGCAACTATTTTCTGATGATTTTTCAGCTGTTACAGAAGAGCAGGTCTCAGCCTTGGTGACTGATTGTCACTGAATAGAGATTCAGACATATTCCATGGTGCAAAAGAAAGAGAAAAATATTTCAACCTTATGTTCTTGTTAATACATTTTGTACCTCAAATGTCTTAAACGTATGCTTTTATGTGGAACCAAAGTATAACCTGAAAACTTGATTAAAAATGATTTACATTTATAGATGTTTCAAATTAAAGAGGTCTATGTACATAAGAGGTTGGAGACTGCACACACACACACACACACACACACTTTCTACTTTCAGCCACTAAAAATGTCATGATTATGAAAATGATTCAGCGCTTGATGATAATTTTACAGACACTGGACAGCATTCATTTGTGGCATTAAAGTAATTGCATTCATTTCAATGAAAAGAAAATTGTCTAAGCCTAACATTAGTTTTCTATTCAGTATTTTCTTGTGACCTTGCTTTTGTGGATTTATTGTTATACAGGACAGGATGCATTTGGCACTTTCTAGTCTTTAAAGTTTGAACTTTGTGTTTTGAGTGGTGATTAAGCTCAATACTGAGGATCTCTGCTGATTAGATACAACGGCTACGGCAAGTGAGGACAAGAGAGAAAAAAATCCCCACTTAACAATGCAGTTAAAAATACTCATACTCTCATCTCAAGAATAACCCTCACTAGAAATCCCCCCCCCCCACACACACACACACACTCTCCTTAACTATTTATTACCTCTTGGGAATAAAAACCTTCTTTTCTTTTGTCTGATCAGAGGTTGCTCCTTGCCTTGAATTATTCAGTTGAGAAAGTCTAAAAGACGAGAAGAATTGGGAGCAAAAAAGGACGTGAACTTAAGGGGCAGAGTTAAGGCAGATAGAGGTTAGAAGCAGAAGACATCCAGGGAGACGTGACAAGGATGATGTCAGTGTTTACCTCCTCTGTCCATTCTTGAAATATTGGAAGAATGCACGACTGTACGATGCAGCTGTGCTCTTTCTTTGGGCCTACAGGCCAGTGTATGATGACTGTCCTTACTGGAATCTGTGCTGCTGTTGCCTGCTTTGGCTTTTCTTGCAGAAGAAGGTTCATGACGTGTGATTACATATAACATTTAAATATATAAATATATATACATGTAAAATTTACTGTTTTAACCTTATCCTGCCATTGTGAGTCAGTTTAAATTGCTAATTCAGATGACAAATACTGATGCATGCAGACTTACACTAAGGGAAGCATGAAGCAGATGCAGAATACTTAGAAATGACTGAGACAAAGTCACGTGCAGAGAAGGGAAAAATCTAAAATTGTCACGGCTGGCGGGGTGAGCCGTGTGGTGTGGAGGAAAAGGAGGACCCAAAATGCAAACAGCCGACTGATGATATGAGTGAGGGTTTATTTACAGGTGGTGGAGTGGCAAAAACAGGCAGTAAGGGAAGAGAATTTACAGAACAAACCTAAACTGGGATAGCTAAATAACAAACCGGAGATCATATGAACGGGGTGGGAGGCAGAGAGACGCAGACGAGGAACAGGACACCGTGAAACACAGACGAGCCGACGAGGAACAGAGGCAAACACACACTATAAATACACAGAGGGACACTGGGAAATCACCCACAGGTGGGAGACACAGGTGGACCTGATGAGACAGGAGGAATACTAACACCAGGGACCAACAGAGGGAGCACAACCCAGAAACCCAGTATCTAAAATCCCCAAAACACAAACCATCCCAAAACAGCTCACACATAATAATGAAAATAATAACAATAAATACACCAAACACAAAATCACTGAGTCACGGACTCAGCATCATGACAAAAATAGCTTCAGTTGCAAGTATGAAAAGTTTTCAGGATTAAGGAATTTGGGTCATTGTGCTGGCACAGATAAAAGTATCCAGTTTTGAAATGGAAAGGGCTTTTTAGATATACAGGGAAATCTCTTGACCTCATCCCTATTCCCAGAAATGCAAAGAAATACAGTAAATGTGCAGAAGACAAGAGTCATTAACATGAATAAATACTGTAGAAAAAGCATCGCAATAACAACACAAACAGGTGTGAAGACACGCGTGAAGAGATGATGCTATTAGTCGAACTGATGACAAAACATCATTTTTTGAGCCAAACGTAATGAGGCCAAGAGCAAGCGAGGAAAAGAAGCATTCGGGAGTACTTCAAATGTGTCAAGTCACATGACCACATCTCGCAGTTGTGGTCAAGTGAATTGCAAACATGCAAAAAAAGTTGTATGTTTGCAGTGGCCCTGCATGCTATGCTAGCTCTGACGTCTGGAGTAGTAAATACAGGCCAACATACAGGTTGAGTGCATCCCTAGTAAAATGCCCCTGCAGTGAAATAGGGGGGTCCTATTTCACTGCAGGGCAACCTGCACGTGGCGAATAAAGCCTTGATCGATCGATCGATTGATTGATTGAAATGCTGCCTTATCTACTGTCATTAGTTACTTGGGCAAACATGCATGGCAGAACTTTGCTGCTCAGAAAGTCATTTTTATAAAATGCTGTCACATTTATATTTACCTGAAATCACATTTGTCAGCACTAATCCTGGCTGCTCGCACGCGGCCACACACGTCCAAGTGATACAATGCCACAAAGTCAAATGCGCATTTGCACACAGTTAAGCCTGTGTGTTTCCCCCAGTATTAAATGGGACTTAGTACACAAAATAACGGTGTCCTGGCTTCTTAGACAAGACTAATCCACTTTCATGCCATGACACTCTGACGTGTCAAACCTTGTTCGGCGTCCCTGCCTCATTAATGAATAGCAGCATCAATTAATCTCCTTATTAATGATTCATGGAGTCTATATGCAAATTCTTCACTCTTGTGTCAGAAAATCCTTACAGCCACACTTGACACATTGACAATGTATGTGCTCTTAAGTGCTGCGTTTTATCACGAGCTACAACCACCTTGTACCTTCAGTATAAAAGCTCTTCTGTATATACTTGTGTTATGATGTTATGATGTGATACAGCTTGTCATGTGTGCATGTCCCAGCATTGTTTTGTGCATTTTATTGGGTCACTTGTGTATTCACTGCTGTACTTAAGATAAAAAATAGCAGATGGCCTTTTGAGTGTATGGGAATCTTGTGATCTATTCATAACCTCAGTAAGTTCCCAAGAAAAGCTAATAGATGTACTTTGATGATGAGAATATCTCAGTACTCACAAAAGCAGGTTGTCCAACTAAATAAGTGCCCATTACTGAGTACTATACTGTAACACTGGCCAAAATAAAACCACCACTTGAGAGACAAATATATATGCAGTAAACCCACAAATTTAGCCTATAAAAGATTAGGACATGGCAACGTTAATTAACATATCATGAACTTTTAATAAGATACACTAACATACTGTCAAGGTCAATAGCAGCCATGCTAGCATCTTTGTTACTGCTTTATAATAACATTAAAGCAAAGACCTGATGTTGCTGTAAGTTCTTTTCTTCACTGTTAACTAATTTTCACAGAAGAATGACAATAATTGTAGCTAATTGTAGCTTTGACTTCTGTTTCTCCAGTTGCTTGGTTACTATTTGTGGTGCCAACCTTTTGAACAGAAACCATGCAAATGATTGTAATCAGCATGTTGATTGGTTTAACATTCAGTATGCTTACAGGAAGACTAATAATTTGATTAGCACCAGATCTGAACTGAGCAAGTTATCCTTCATGAAGCTGGAAATTAGAGGCAATAAGACCCAAGTAGTCGACCTGGAACACTTGTCACTGTGATGAATTACAGTGTTAAATTTACAATGGCTCAATATTTGAGTGAAATGGATTTGAAGTGCTTCATATATTAATAGCAGCATAGAGCCTGGAGTCGATTCTTTTAAGAAGATTTATCAATGAAATAAACGGGGAAAAACACAATGAAAACCCCTCATTTCACTTCTTTATTTTCATATTTAAATCAGACTCCTTCGGGCTACTTCCCATCTTTCTGCACACTAACCCGATTATCACACGCATCATGTAAAATTTGGGAAATCAGGTTAGTAAGAACCATGAAACAACTTTTAATCAAACAATTACATAATCGTGTATTACACAGTGATCGCTGGTGTTTAAAGTGTGTACAATATCTAAATATGATACTTATCATAGATAAAAAGAAAGATCAAAAGCATAAGTTCAGGAGCTCAAACATACACACACACTTAGGGAATTCATGGAATGCTACATTATTATTATCATTATGATCATCTGAGTCACTTCATAAAGTCAACTGTTGCATGTCATGTTAGTCTATCATGGGCCATTGGTGATCCTGACTTAAATGAATCAGAAAGCACCACAATGGAGAGCAATGGAGCAGTTATGATGGCATTGTATTACTTCTACTGCTTGATGGAGGAGCTGTCCGTGGTGCTGAATTAAGGGAAACACAGTTGGCTTCTTCAGCAGCTGTTCTCTGGTAGTTTTGCAAGCAAGTAACACAGAATAATACCCAACTCTGGATTATTTAAAGTATAAGCATGTTTTGTGTGTGTGTGTTTAAGTCATCTTTGCAATAGCCATTGTCTGCATCATTTTATTGTCCGTGCTCTGGCACACCTACAACAAATTTAGAATCACCAGTTAAGCTAAGCCAAGTTTGTTTTTTGGACTGCGGGAAGAAACTGCCCAAAGGAAACTCATGCAAGCATTGAGTGAATATGCATGCTCCACACAGGAAGGCCCCAGCCTGCATTTAAACCAAGGATCTTCTTGCTGTCAGGCAGCAGTGCTAACCACCGTGCCACAGTGCTGGTTTTTCCAATCGTAAAACCTATTTTTCAAAGACAACAGAGTTTTAAAACCTGCTTTGTAGGTCACAGTTGTGAAATACATCTGAAAACATAAAAATATAGGATGAAAACAGCAGCAGCAGCAGCTTCAGCAGGCATACCACTCAAAGAGAGATGCACTGGATTTCGTCCCTGAGTAGAAGGAAGAGAGGGCTTTTAATTTGCTGAGTAGGATACAGCAGATGCAGGAATTTGACCTGGTTAATTAGAGCTGGCACATTCCAGATAGTTATGCAATACAGGATTGACACACTAACTGAGGGGAAGGAAAGTAGCAGCTCATGTGCAGCGCGGTAAATGTGGCACATATAAAATGTACATATCAATATTTTTGAATCCACAAGGGCTACTATTTTACAAATTTATGTAGTAGGAGATTTGAAAGGGTACAAACACACACACACATCCATGTATCCAGACATGACACCTTAATCCATACCTCAACCATGTTTGGTGGGCTGGCTCTAAAGTGACACACACAAAATGTAAATCATCGAATCGTGTGGTACAACGCTGGGTGAAGCAAAGAGGAAAAAGTTTGTGGCATTTCTTGTTGCCATTTCCATGCAAATAATAATCTGACACTTGTGCATAAGCCCCACGGTTGTGTCGTTTAATAACCTTCTACACACATCAAGTGCACATCAAGGAACACACACATAGAAACACACTTTGGATTTTCATGATTTGCATCTCTGTAACATGATCTGTGTGCCGCCATCACTTGATGCCTCCTGATGATCCCATTGGCTGAGGATGTTTTGCATCCTGGGGCGCGATCAGCGAACTCCTTTAATGTTCTGCATCTGTGCGACAGGATAAGAGAAGATGCCACTGGCAAGCACGCTCTTCTGTGTTGGTGATAGGGGTTTGAGCCAGTGATGTGATACGCTTGTGATATGAATGCATGCTGTATATCATAATGGGATAAGCTAATCGTATTCAGCTTACGTAGTGCAGGTATCACTGCGTGATATGATAAGGCCTGTGATATGATAAGGCCTGTGATATACAGCGCTTGCATTACACATATATGTTGTTTTTGATGTGGTTTGTTTCTGCGAGCTGGGTGAAACGTCATTCCTCTCTGAAGCCACAACACGGATGACACAATAACATGCGAACAGGGATGCCTATGAGGCCCATGAAATTAATATCAGATGTGCCTTTAAATAATTAAAACAATACCAAATAACAACATAACTTATGCATTAAGCGCCATTAAACACGATCAGTTTTGAAGCACCTTCTGGTAAAAATTTCTTGCTCTACACATTTTATTTTCTGGCGGTTTGTATGTTGCGAATGGATTTCAGTGCAGTAGTGAGATGAACACCCCGACTAGTTTGTGTTACTATAAATTTTTTTAATTTCACTTGTTATAGTGACCCTTCTTTTGATTTTATTGCCCTTCGCCTGATAGCTAGAGAGCACAATCTCAACATAATACCCAGAGAGGCTCTCGCTGAACATTTGTCCATATAAATAATACAGTATGTCTCCTTTCCGAGCTATGGTACCCAGCGGCATTTAGCTTAGGGATCAGCCCAGTTCATCAATGCAGATGTGGAGATTTAAGAAATATGGGGCTTTTGGCGAAACAAGCAGGGAGCTCTCAGAGGTTATTACTTGGTGAATATAATGTATCTTATGCTCACTGTTTCTGAATAACACTGTCAAACAAATTTAAGAGCATTCTTCTATCTAGCCCCAACATCGAGGGCACAACCACTTCCCACATTATTTATGACGAAAACAGAAAAATAAGGAAAATCAGCTGGTATGCCTCAACTGCTGGACCTTTGATGGATAAATGGGAGGGGGTGTAAAAATGTCTGCCAAATAAAAGGTTTGTTGTTGACCTTGTAATTACGTGGGAAAAAAATCAAGTAGCTAAAATTCTTCCAAAATAAAGTCACCAATAGTCCGAAGCTTCTATTGTTATTTCCTAGATATTTAGATTTTGCTTAGCTTATCCAGAAACGGAGCATTTTCTAAATCTATCCAGTTTGCTCTGGAGCTTAAACCTTACTCAAACTCTTTGCTTTGGGTCGGTTTTTCTACACAAAGTCATGGATTTGTTTAGATTCTTGATTTGTTTATAGACACGGTTCTCTAATTACACTTAAACCTGACAAAGACAGATTAATTCAGGCTAATTTGGAATTAAGTGTCAGTGTGTTTAGAGCACTTTGTTTTTTATGCAAAACACAGACACATCAGAGGATGTGTGATGGTGTCATAGTGTCAAGGTGAAAACCTCTGAATGTAAACAGTGTATGTGTTTGAATAATTCATGAATCCCTCTGTCTTTGTGCTGTTATTGCACCTGAACATATTCCATTTTTACAATACATCGCAATTCAAATATTGCAGATTTCTAGTATATCATATCTTTATTGTTCTGTGATGTTATTGATACCACTATAAGACATCAGGAAGTGAAGTATGCGACACACAGTGGATGAATTATATTTGTGACATTTGAAATAATACTGCAGACTAAGCACATAAATCACTGTACACCATCTGGCTTCTGATTTACTGCATTTCTGGCTCTAGTATCAGAAATGCATTATGACTTCAGACAGCAGTTAGGAGTTTTTACTCTGGGGTAGATGAAAAATATAAATATATATTTATTGACTGCAAATAAAAAATCTTGTTCTGGAGCCTTAAATTTAATATTTTGCTGCCATCTTTTTTATATACTCTTGTAATTCAAATTAGTAAAAGACATGATAAGAATAAATCAGCTGTTCTGAAAAAAAATGATGAATACAACCTCAAATGAATACCAACGGTTGACACTTTATATTGTGTCAATGTGTGTTTAGTAAAAACTAAACCAAAATGCTGTACTCCTGAGCCAGTTGAGCTGGTTGATGTTGCACGTGGTTAGGATGCCTCACTTTGAGGGTGTACAGGGAATGCCCAACTGTGAGGAGACCCCAGAGATGGCTTGGGACTGTCTTGACATTCCCTGTGAGAAACTGGAAAGTGTGGCTGGGGAAAAATATGGATGGGCAGGTCAACCTTGTAAATCAACCTTTAAAATAAATAAGCAGTTAAAGGGCTTTTCAGTCTCTCACATCATTGTGGAGGACTTTACATGCTCTTCTTACAACACTGCTGTATTTCATTGAGTTTTGCAGGAATCAGTTTATGCACAGCTCTCTTAAGGTACCACCACAGCATTTTGAAGTTGTGGTCTGGACTTTGATTGGGCCAAGGCAACACCTTTATCCTTTTCTTTTTCAGCCATTCTGTTTTAGATTTATTGCTGCGCTTGAGGTCATTCTCCAAATACATACCTCCATACATACAAACCATTACATTTGACTCTAGAATACTGGGCTATACAAAGGAGTTCATGGTCAGCTTGCTGCACAGGTGCTGTGAGTGTGAAGCCCAAATCATTACCTGTCCACACCTGTGCTTGACAGTTGGTGTGAGGTCATCTTCTCCACTTTGGACTCTTCCATCCTAAACACATTTTTCTAGGAGTGTTCTGGTATGTTCAGGTGCAGCTTTGCAAACCAAAACCATTCTGCCATGTTCTTCTTAGAGAGAAGAGCATTTCTCCTGCCATACCTTTTCCCTACTTTTCTTTCATGTATTTTAACAGTTAACATGCTAACTAAGGCCTGTCAGATCAGAGGTTTTGCATTATGAGCATTGCACAGTTTGATCGTGTAATTAACTTGCTACGACATCCACTCCTAGGACCATTAGCGACCGTCTTACCGCCACATGCAGATCTTTCTCACTGCAGTCATAGACTTGAAATTGTTTTGAAATGGTCTTTAAACCTTCCCGGGGCAGCAAAAGTTGCTTCTCTAAGATCCTTGCTGACGTGTTTCCTCCTTTGCATTGTGTCGAGACCAGCGTGGATTTGATTAGCTGGGTGCTACTTACCCTCTTAACTTCTATGGAAGCAGTGAGGGCGTAGCACAGTGAATAAAAACAGGTGAAGATATGAATGCAGATAAGTATAAACTTTCTTCTTTAGTGGATACTGGAATGACCTCTTTATGAGTGTGTGCGTCTGCGCATATGTGTGTGTGTTGAGAGATGTGACATATTAGAAAAGTAGTACTTTTGCTGAGGTCTTTTACACACACACTTTCACATACTCATATTCTGAATCCCGAATTTACGTACACAAACACACATTCATGCACAAAGTGAGGGTGGATGTGTGGTTACTATGGCAACCATGTGAAGGTTGCTGGGGAGTTTAACAGCACTGTAGAGACAGGCAGAGACAGAGAAAGAAGAAATATGAAAGAGTATGGAGGGAAAAAAATGCAGTTCCCCCGAGACCTTGTGTTTCTCGACTTGGGTTCCAAACAGCCGCATAGAAACTGAGAAAGCAAAACGACAGACAGCGACAAAGGCAGCGATAAATAAATCCAATCTACAGGGCTGATGTGGGAGGAAAAAAAAGAATTATAAAGGATGCCATTTATTTCAAGGCCCGATGCTTGATGGTGGAAATTGTTAAAGTGAAATGGCATTATACATTAAATAATAATAATTTAAAAAAAACACCAAGGAGAGGTTAAGTGGCCCAATTACTTTGGGGGTTTACCACTCATGGCCATTTAATATACTATAACCTTCATACATGATTAGTTGGATCCAGTTTAATGAAAGTGTATAGTTTCCCTGCCTTCCGGTGCTGTGCCAGATGCCAGTGGAGGACTGATGTGATTCCAGCGAATACCAGACATAAGAAACCTTTGCTGCATTTGCATTCAAAGCAATTTTGGTTCACACTCTTTAGCCCACTCTTATTTTTAGGCTTTCAAATATTTGATGTTTTGTCAACACTGCTGGCAACTCAGAGATACTCAGAAGGTATTATTTGTCAGTGGTGCAATTCTGCAACACATTATAGCAGCGGTAAGATGGGTCTCATTCAGCTCTTGTCAGGTCTGAGTCACATTTAAATGCATTAGGTAGCATAAAAGCTTAGAGTTGCTCTTTAACATGCTGGGTGAATATGGTAGATAGCATAATTTAACCCAAATAACTTTGCCTAAGTCTATTTTCAGTGTCCAGCCAAGTATGTATAGAGACTAAACCAAACCACCAAGTTAAAAAGAACCTGTGACACCGTCAACCATTTAAACTCACAATGTGAAAGTATGAAAATGATCCTGTCCAGTACTGCCACCGGTCACTTGCAGGATGGGAAAGTTAACAGTACTTGTGAAATTCTTTTATTTTTGATGGTAAGTGGATGACAACTTTCATTGTGCCACATCGACATCATTGTTGCTAGGATCAACTAACAAAGCTACGGAGCCCCGCAGGGGACATGGGAGAAAAAAAAATGAAGACAGACTTTTGCGAAATCTCGCAAAAGTTTTTGCGAAATCTCGCAAAAGTTTTTGCGAGATCTCGCAAAACAAACTCGGGATCTCGCAAAAGTTTTAGCCGCATTCTTCGGAAGCCGCTAGCTCGAAGCCGACCGGGAGGTGTGCCGAGAAAGCGGTGTTCCTCCCGGCTGTAGTAGGTCTCGATCTCCCGTTAGCTTCGAGCCAGTGGGTGTCAGATCTCCGAAAACGTCGGAGCACTTTTGCAAATGTGACGTCTTGTAAACCGAGCAGGTATCTGACGTTTACACAACTACATTCACGCCTCAAAATATCTTAAAAGTGTATTTTGTGACCCAGAAAGAGGAATATTACAACTAAGTAGCTGCCGCCATTGTTGGAATTCAACTTTTCCCGAGTTTGTTTTGCGAGATCTCGCAAAACTTTTGCGAGATCCCGAGTTTGTTTTGCAAGATCCCGAGTTTGTTTTGCAAGATCCCGAGTTTGTTTTGCAAGATCCAGAGTTTGTTTTGCGAGATCTCGCAAAAGTCCGTCTTAATTTTTTTTTTTCTCCCATGTCCCCTGCGGGGCTCCGTACAAAGCAACTGTGTTTACATAAAGGAAGCTTAAAATTTTAGAAAATAGTGCGCATTACTTTTTGTTGTTGTTGTTTTGAAGTTTCAGCCTATTGGTTTGATCCCAGACTAAAATGCATTTTCTAGTAAGGATGCAGGAGTGAATTTTTTTCTTAAATTGTCTGTAGGTTGTAATTATTTTGGATTGGTAATTCTGTTCTAAATTTGCTAAAATAAATGTTTTGTGATTTTTAAATCACGATCCATCTTTAAAAGTTGCCTTTGCATAGCTTAACAACTTTTTGTGATTTGTACGTCAGTTCAGAGTTGTCCACTTCAGAAGTGTTTCCAGCGTTGGTCAAAACACCAACAGGCACACATTAAACATGCAGGTCACTTAGCACTCACAGTGTAACAAGCGAAGGAGCATTCCTGCTGCTTGGCAGTCATGGATTGATGTGTTGTGTTCTTGCCTGTGAGCATGCACTGTGTGTGTGTGTACTTGTTTGTATGGGGACTGTGTGGATGCTGTCACGCCCCATGGCTAGCCTTGCTCTGTCATATCCATGCCAAACCTCCCAGCAGCTGGCGGCTCATCCTCTTCGTCCAAATCCCACACAGACACACACACACACACACACACACACACACATACACTCTCTTGCTCTCGGTCTTTGTCATCTTACCCCCAGTACTACCACCACCATCCCTCCTTGATATCTTTGGCTTCCAGTGGCTTGATTCAGTTATATGTGTACATACTGTGAGTGAAACCGTGCGTGCATGTGTAATCATGCATGTGTGGACGCGCATGAGGATGGCAGAGGGCCTAGAGCCCCAGTCTGCCCATTAAGTTGATCAGGGAGTGGGAGCATGGTTATGGGGCTGTAATTTGGGCTCTGAACAGCTCTGATAAAACAGCTTCCTCCCCCAGTCTTTGGATCGTTGTGCTGGACCGGCCACAGTTTCTCTCTCTTCCTCTCATGTCTTTCTCTAACAACTTTCCATATTCATAACCTACACACGGTCGCCAGTGGTTTTTTCTTGACCTTGATGCTAAGTGAGATCACTCTTTATGGGAATTATTTGCTCCTCAGTTGTTCAAGTTAATTGTGCAGCTTCCATCTTACTTACTGAGAGATTTGTGTAATCAAGTTGCCACAGAAACCTGCCCACCATGGACCACCGTGTACTCAGCCACCCTTTGCACTTGCAATTTACACTTTCAGATCCAAGTCAGCCTGCAGTAGCCTCATTCACTTGGAGGAATAATTAGAAAGATGTGTTTGCTCGAGTGTGACTCTTTCATAGGGCGTTTTTATTCCAATTTTTCAGGTCTATATAGAGAAACACGAAGAACGTCAAGCTTTAGCATTGGTTAACCTTTCCATTATGAATGTGCAAAGCATCTCAGTTTTTCTGTCAGGCCCACTTTTCAGGTTCTATCTGGTTTCAAGATGCCAAATATTCCCAAAGATGGGATTTCACTAACCAGTAGTGAGTCTAGTTATCCTTGGTGTTATTCTGGTGTTACTGGTAGGAAACTGTCTTGTTGACCTAGCTGAGGTTAGGTAGTGGAAATAAAACAAAACATAAATCTAAGTAATTACTAGGGATGGGTACCGGTATCCAGTGCCATGATGGCACTGGTTCTGACATAAACGGTAGTAACCAGACCGAAAAGCAGCGCACATTTCGGTGCTTTATTTTCCTGAGCTGTGATACTTTCTTCTTCCTTACATTTGTATTGGCGGTTGGCAAACAACTGAAAGGTGCATTACCGCCACCAACTGGTATGGAATGATACACTTTAGATTCTAGCCAATCATTTTACGTTTCGAGGATAGTAGGCGGGCCCAGGTACGTACGTTCTTTTAGAGCAGAGCTACAGATTAAAAACGCCCAAGGCGAAGCGGTCAAAAGTCTGGCTGTACTTCACAGCAAAATATGCAAACTCAGCAGCTGCAACAAGTGCTTTAAGCTGATACTGTGATGCTGTCAAAGGAGGTAACACCTCAAATCTGATGAAACACCTGGTGACGCATAGCGTTTTTTTTTAAAGCCGAGAAATGCGCCGTATTTGATAGCTTGCTGCGAGACCTCACACCGAGCACATCTACTGCGGGTGTGGTGCCTGTTATCGACCCGGAGTTAGCAACATCCCCCAAAAACCCGAAGAGGAGAGTCCTGGCCCCTAGCCCTGCCAGTGTAGCAGAAATGATGAGGATGATGATGCAGCAGCAGCCGTTCTTCTCTGCGTGAGTAGCTTAATGTTGTTCGTGTGTAATTTACGTTGAGTAGGCTAACCACGTTATTACATTAATGCATGTAAGGTGAACTAGCAAACACCATCATAGCTACATGCAGTTGTCTTCTTGTTTGATGGCAGATGCTCCCTTCACCCTGGACAAAAAGGCTAAAATGACCAAAGAAAAAGTGGAAAACAGTTAAACATGAGAGGTTTTTGGACAAAGTTTGTGTTTTTTCCATTGTTTAAGCTGCTTCCAGCCAAGAGTGATACCATATATGCCCCATAGCTGCAGAAAAGGCTAACATTGTTATCTTTTTACAAAAAAACAGCTGAACATGAGAGGTTTTTGGACCAATTTTGTGTTTTCCATTCTTTAAGCACCGGCACCGTTTCAAAAGTACCGGTTTGGCACCAGTATCGGATAAAACCTAAATGATACCCATCCCTAGTAATTACTCTTCTTTAGTCTCTGCTTTGGTCTACCTTGAGAAAGTATCTAATCCTTTCTATCCTTCATACATTTGATAATCAGCTGTCCTGATCAGCTAGTTAAGCTAACCATTGAATTCTGGGCAGCCAGCATGTTTATCGGTGCTTGAAATTAGGGAAAATATATTTTTCTGAAGTTCTTCATTAAACATTTATTGGCAGTATAGCAAATACTGATTTGTGGAGATTGAAAAGAATTTCAGTCTAGTAAACATTTTGTTATATTAGTTTAAATTCCCATAAGTAGCACAAATATATATCGTTAAAACCTTTAGAAATTTAACACCAAGTCAGAGTTTGGTCCTCATGCGTGACCTTGGAGGCTGCATTGTGCGTGTGTTTGTTTGTGTGTGTTCAGTCTGCTGCAGATGAGCCTTGGATAAGATCTGCTCATTTATTATTCAATTAAAGATTGCTGAGGTCATGGCAGATCATTAGCCATGGAGGTTATTTCAGAGAAGGCAGACATAAATAAAACCAAGAGACCGATGGACAAACAGAGCAGGGTAGAGACCCGCGGAAACAAAAGGAGATCAAAAGATCTACGAAAGCCAGAAAAAGTATTGATTAATTGATTGATTGCTTGTTTCATTATTTTCTCTGGTTTATTTTAAACCACATTTCCTAATTACTAGATTGTGCTGTGGCTAAAATATCTGGATTGGTTCAATTGACGACTTTTCTTTTTTCATTCAACTGAAGACAGCATATATTGGAAATGTGTCATGGGGTCTGCAGTGGAATTTCTAAAGAGATCCTAAAGTGATCTGTGCTCTGTGAAAAATAGGGAAGAGCAGTCTAAAAGAAAAATAAGCCCAGCTCAGCAGCACTAACAGCTCAAACACATAACGTTCATTGTTGCACCTCCAGCATATAACGCAATTAGGAGAATTTCTTATAGCTTCACAAAATTTAACAGAGACTATGCTATTGATTTTTGTTTGTTTGTTTGTTTGTTTTTTGTTTCGGCCCATCAAATGTTGAGTTTGGAGAGAGAGGAGCATAGCCTTTGATGTCTCCAGCCTATGGTAGACGTGTCGTTACTGTACGGACAGAAAGGGGTGAGGTCTCCCTGTAGTTTCCATAGTAACACTTGTGATATTTTCTATAATAAGCTATAGAAACATATGTCTGTCACTTCTTACAAGCCCATTAGGGGATTTAAACCCTTCAGGCGAGAATAATTGTCCCTCTTGAACTGACAGAAGTAAGAAATAATGATATTTTAGAAAGTACAGTATCTTTTCAATAAAAATGACATAACAGTATATCCTCGAATAGAAGCTAAGGATTTTATTTAATTTGACAGGAGGAATCGGGTTTAGATTTTCTCTTTTTTCCCCAGTTCTGATATTTTGGTAAGAAGCATCCAATTTTGCTGTTTGGAAGTATGTACAAATATTATTTTTAGAATTATATTGCCTTATTTCAAGTATTTATGTAAAAAAAAAAAAAAAAGAAATTAAGATTTAGCAGAGTGCTGGCATTTACATTATTTGATACCCTACTTCTAAGCAGCTCATCAATAGCAGCTCGTAACTGCATCATCTTGGCTGGTGTTTAATCACTCTGGTGGTTATAATGAACCCATATGTTCTAATCCTGGTATTAAGTGAGGTGATAAAAGTAACCTTTTCCAAGAAATGTGTGATGGGATATTCCGGTAAAGAAAGTGTAAATAGAAAAAGCTCTGCAACCTAATTACTCCAGAGACGAGAAGGTGCCAGTCTCGTTAAGCAGCAACACATTGAAAGTGAATAATCTAGTTTCTGAATCCAAGTCTCCACCGCAGTGAGAGTTGTTTTTTTTTTTAAACGACTCAAGTCCCATAAAGCTTTTAATTTGTCGATCCACCCCTGTCCGATTTTATGTTTGTACTGTTCATGTGCAGCAACACTTTAACCCTTTAAAGCCGATCGGAGCGGGCACGCTCTGTTTTGCATAACTATTTTTAAATCCTTGTAGCTCTGCAACCACGTGAGCTAGCGCAATATTTTTTTTTGCATATGAAACCGGAGGAGTTGTACTTACATCTTATGCCATCAGCTTGTCCTCGGTCACAGTTTCCTTCCACATATAGCTTTGCAAAAACTGCATAAAAAGCGCTTGCAGGAACAAAAACATAATATTCCAGAAACACGCTTTGCCGATCCGATCAGCTGTTTATAACACTTCCTAGTTGAAATAGATGTCAGTGCGAACTTTTGCATGTCCGCCATGACCTGCCCGATACCGGAAGTGACGTCATTTTCGCGGAAATGTAGTTTTTTTTACCATCAGGGCGTCATGAGCCTATACTGGTGTTTTTAAAAGTTATGTTTGACTTTATGACTTTCTGTGTCGTTTCTGGGATGCTTAGGACTCATATTGCACTGCTGGAAATAGTTTATTTTGATGCATATGCTGCTTTTTTGCAAATTTGCATTATAATATTTATTTTCGTTTTTCCTGCAGTGTATAAAAATTGGTGTATTTCAAAAATAAAACTATGAAGACACTCAAAATAAATTTCCTGTGGTGGGAAACTATTTTGTGCAACTTTTTTGTATTTACAGTTTTGAGGGATAAGCCTCTTAAATTTCTCTAACTAGAAATATATGTTAAAAAAGCAAAAACGATTTTCAATTTTTTTGTAGTTTATTGCACTTTTTTGCAATTTATGTAATTACTATGCACTTAATGCAGACATATTATTAAAATCTGGGCTATAATGGTTGTATTGATGTATAGCAACTTGAAATGCTCCCAAAAATGGCTCCACAGCATGTAAAAATATAATATAAGCTCTGGCGGACTTGGTTCTATGGTAGGTCTTAAAGGGTTAAGCTAAACCTACAAAATTATTTAAGGAAGGAGACACAAGACTTTGTATAGAAGTGACATTTTACCGAGACACACAGACAGATCGGCACGTCTCTGTCAAAGTGGTAACAACAGGTGTTGTGTATCATTTTTTAACAGGAAAATATCCCTTGCTATCCTTAATCAGTGACCCCCTCCTGACTTCTTTGAGGGCTTTTTATCCAACGAGCATGCAGCGCTGCTCCATGTCACAATCAAATACACCAAAATGGTAATGCTGAAAACACAGAGCTTCAGTAACTTCACAATGGGTACATCCATCTTTCTATGTTAACTAACTGACTGACGTCTTGAGAGCAGTTGAACCCCGACCCTTAAACTTGAACAGGGCATTGTTTTGTACTGCTGTGCTGGACTAGTGATGACTTGGTATAGTTTTCAATAGCTCAGCTAGAAAATGATTTATAATGGATTTGACCCCACATGTGACCGGTGCAAACGAGAGCCTGCTTCCCTATTTCACATGTTCTGGGCATGTCCAAAACTGGGTAGCTTTTGGAAAAGCATATTTGAAACCATGTCCAACATATTTGGTGTTCCAATTGCACCCTGCCCGTTTATAGCTATTTTTGGGGTGACTCCTTGTGATGCCAGTCTTTCCAAATCACACTCTGATCTTCTGGCCTTTTGCACTCTTTTGGCCCGTAGAATGACATTATTGAAATGGAAAGAGCCACTTCCACCTGTATATGGGCAATGGGTTAAGGATGTCATGCACTATACTCAGCTGGAAAAGATCCGCTACACTGTAAAAGGTTCGGTTCTGAGGTTTTATGACACATGGCAACCTTTTCTTACTTAATTTGAAAGATTAAGTCCGGATACTATCGCTTAATGTGCGTGTGAGTGGGTTTTTTTTTTCCCTTGCTGTTGTTCATTTATTTTATTATTTACTTTGTATCTGTAATTTTCTTTTATTTTATCTCTTCTTTCCTCTCTGGCTGGGTTTTAGTTACAAGCTGTCTACTAGCTCAGTATGCTAGCTAGCTAGCTAGCTAGCTAGCTAGCATACTGAGCTCTGAATCTCTGCTCAGCCTCATAAATCCTCTTTGTCGTGGATGCCGGGATGTTTTGCTTGAGAACAGTTTAAATGATTACTTTCTGAGTTAAGTGAGTTTCGCTTTTTGAAACCTGTATGGTACTTCTGTTTACGTTTGCCTTTGGGAACTGAAACAGCATTTGAAGCCAGGATCGGCTAATTATATCAGACTTAAAAGGCACATAGCAACACACTCTGTTTGTGGACTAATGATGTTGCCTGTGTATGAAGGCAGAGTCAACAATATGTAAGTTAAAATAAGAAACTGCGGGCCGTGCAGAAAATAAAAATGAAATAATTTTCTCATGCCATCTGTCATATTTGCTGCTCTTTGCTAGCTGATTTAGGCAGAGGAAAACAATTTGGGATGACATAAATGTGCGTATTAGGATATTGTTTCCAAAGATACCACAGACTTTGGACACTGCCCAGGTGGGAAATTAAAAAGCTGTGTTGGCGGTGGCCTTGATATGTGTTACAGACAGATGAATCAGAAATAGCACCAAGGTTGTGAGCGGAGGAGTCGTGTGTAATTATGAGCCTGTTGAGGTTACAGTCGAGGAAGAAAAAGAGACAGCGCGAGAAGGACGCTGTATTCGAGGGGGGCAGAGGTGTGTTTTGAACGATCGTTGTCTGGCCAACCGTCACCACTCTAACCTTCAAGAATGTGACAGATTGGTGTGAAAATGTATAATTACGTTTCTGATTGCAGTCAACATGCCACTTACAACTGCAAAGTCTCTGTAGACTCACTCGAATGCTAATCATCGTTTTTGTGTTAGGCATGATAACACTGTGCACATATTCTATGTTTGGATCTTGCATGTCAAATAAAAGAGAATTCCCCCATGCACAACAACAGATTATCAATCGCTCCCCAAAATTATCTGTCAGTCTTTAACTCTCATTTACTTTACAGTATAAAGCAATCAAAAACTCTTGCACAGTCCAAATCATGGTTGTTTCCTTAACCCTTTAAAACCGGTCAGAGCGGGCACGCTCTGTTTTGCTTAACTATTTTTAAATCCCGGTAGCTCTGCAACTACGTGAGCTAGCGCAATAATTTTTTTTGCATATGAAACCGGAGGAGTTGTACTTACATCTTATACCATCAGCTTGTCCTCGGTCACAGTTTCCTTCCACATATAGCTTTGCAAAAACTGCATAAAAACCACTTGCAGCAACAAAAACATAATATTCCAGAAACATGCTTTGCCGATCCGATCAGCTGTTCATAACACTTCCTAAGTTGGAATAGACGGCAGCGCGAATTTTTGCATGTCCGTCATGACCTGCCCGAAACCGGAAGTGACGTCATTTTCGCAGAAATGTAGTTTTTTTTTTTTTTACCATATAGCCTCATGAGCCTATACTGGTGTTTTTAAAACTTATCTTTGACTTTATGACTTTCTGTGTGGTTTCTGGGATGCTTAGGACTCATATTGCACTGCTGGAAATAGTTTATTTTGATGCATATGCTGCTTTTTTGCAAATTTGCATTATAATATTTATTTTTGTTTTTCCTGCAGTATATAAAAATTGGTGTATTTCAAAAATAAAACTATGAAGACACTCAAAATAAATTTCCTGTGGTGGGAAACTATTTTGTGCAACTTTTTTGTATTTACAGTTTTGAGGGATAAGCCTCTTAAATTTCTCTAACTAGAAATATATGTTTAAAAAACAAAAACGATTTTCAATTTTTTTGTAGTTTATTGCACTTTTTTGCAATTTATGTAATTACTATGCACTTAATGCATGCATATTATTAAAATTTAGGCTATAATGGTTGTATTGATGTATAGCAACTTGAAATGCTCCCAAAAATGGCTCCACAGCATGTAAACATATAATATAAGCTCTGGCGGACTTGGTTCTATGGTAGGTCTTAAAGGGTTAAATTAAAATTAATGACTGCTGTCATAAACTCCTTTTTTTTCCTCCAAACATTTTTAATGACTGTTAGCATCCTGTTGAGCAGGGAAACACCTTAGCATGACACTTGTGTTGATAAGCAGCCCAATTAGCGACAGGCTGCGTCAAAAGTTCACTCAGGAATTTAGGAATTTGAAAGAGAAAATCGTCCCCGACTCGGTGCTTGCAGCCATAGAAATAATGACTGCAGCGCTCGTGCCAAAGGGATAATTAAACCTGAAGATTGTGTGAAACTGAAACTAGATCAGTCTCTTATTCTGTTTTCACACGGTATCGAGTTGAATCTGTTACACTGAGGGCCAACTCGGGCTGGGAATGGGTTATTGACATGGAGTACACAGTGTTAGATTGGGCCTGAGGCCTGGATGATGAGGACCAGTCTATAGGCTTCAACAAGGAATGCCATTTAGTGCCAATTATTTTTAGAAAGCTAGATCGACGAATATTGTTTTTGTTCAATCTTTTTCATTTGTCTTTCTTCATCCAGCTCGCAAAAATACAGCAATCTGTCTTGTTCACCCTGAAGCAATAACGTGCTCCATTGTGCAGCGTGCCTGTTTCGGTGTGTTTCATGGCAGCAGGAAATTCTAACACCAGGCCTTTTCAAAGGCAACCTGTCTAACCGTTATGTGACAGAAAAGCCCATTTTCACTGCCAGAATACTTTACCAAGCAACTCTGGCACTCTTCCACTAACCAGCCTATTATATTAGAATATCTCTCCATGCATGCCACAATAACACATTTACAACCAATGAGTGTGGGGCGTTCTGCCCTAAATTAGCCGTGACTTGCTTTTCAAAGGGTCATAAATAGCTGTGAATGATTCATAAACAGCCCACAGAGGCTGCATAACAAAACAAGAATACTGTTTAACCGGATATGTTGTCATGACAGCGTGCAGCACAGTCTGAATTATCGAACTCGTGCACGTTCATCGTCATGGTAACTTTGGCAAAGTTACATCTGGGATCGGCTCAACAGATCTTCTAACGCATACTGGATAATTTTAGCGTAGGTGCACGCGTGTATATTATTCTACACCACACATGTGACAGCGCGGTGTGTATTCACATGTGGGTGAGATATTCAGCGTAATAACAGTTGTCATTTCCCTGCACTTCATACTCTCACTGTTCATCACTGAAATAAGAGGAAATTATATGTCTTTCCAACAGCGAAGCACAGTGTTGCACAGTCTCTCCCCCCGTGCAGCTCAGAGAGCGTTATCACAAAATACTGAAACTAAAGAGTATTTAGGTGTCCCAGGTGCCAACTCACTGCGCAATACAAGTCAGACACATAGTGTTTAGAGAGAACTGATATGAGACAGAATTTAATATTGTGAGTAGTACCTGAGTTATAAAAACACATTTTTTAGATTATTAAAGGAGACAAAATGAACCTCTTGGTATTTCTTGTTAGACTATCGTGTTAAACCATGTGTCTCTAAAAGCATGTCTGTCAAATGAATCATCAACATTTGGAGTTTGCACAAAATCCAGTGTGGCTTTTAATAATTTAGCTAAAGAAGTAGTTTCTTCTCCAGTTTGTAAAGTGATGTTTGAAAAACTTTTGATTCCATCTAATGGATTTTATTAGATTAGCCGGAGATCGACAGACGGATTGGGGCTGCAGCTGCAGTAATGCAGACGCTGCACCGGTCCGTTGTGGTGAAGAGGGAGCTGAGTGTAAAAGCGAAGCTCTCAATTTACCGGTCGATCTACGTCCCTACCCTCACCTATGGCCACGAGCTGTGGGTAGTGACCGAAAGGACGAGATCGCGGATACAAGCGGCGGAAATGAGCTTCCTCCGAAGGGTGGCTGGCCTCTCCCTTAGAGATAGGGTGAGAAGTTCGGCCATCCGGGAGGGGCTCAGAGTAGAGCCGCTGCTGCTCCACATCGAAAGGAGCCAGCTGAGGTGGTTCGGGCATCTGACAAGGATGCCTCCTGGGCGCCTCCTGGGTGAGGTGTTCCAGGCATGTCCCACCGGGAGGAGGCCCCGGGGCAGACCCAGGACACGCTGGAGAGATTATATCTCTCAGCTGGCCTGGGAACGCCTTGGTGTTCCCCCGGATAAGCTGGAGGAGGTGGCTGGGGAGAGGGAGGTCTGGGCCTCTCTGCTTAGGCTGCTGCCCCCGCGACCCGGCCTCGGATAAAGCGGATGAAGATGGATGGATGGATTTTATTAGCTTTGCACAAATAATGCTTTACAACAATGCAAATATGCTGGCTGGGGAAGAAGCACTGAGAAGCTGGTCACAGTTTTCCCTTCTCCTCAGGTTAAGAGTCTTGGTGTCATCCTAGACAGTTCACTTTCCTATAAACCTCACATCAATAATCTCACCCGTTCTGCCTACTTCCATCTACGTAACATTAACAGATTGCTTCCTTCTCTTTCCACCCAGTCTACGTCCATTCTTGTCCACAGTCTTGTTACCTCCCGTATTGACTACTGCAATTCTCTTCTGCATGGTCTCTCCCAAAAATCCCTCCATAAGCTTCAACTGGTTCAGAACTCTGCTGCTCGCATTATCACCAGAACCCCCTCCTCCTGTTCTTCAGGAACTTCACTGGCTCCCTGTGAAATTCCGGATAATATTCAAACTTCTTCTGCTCACCTTCAAGGCCCTTCATAACCTCGCTCCTCCTTACCTTTCTGACCTGTTAACCATCACCAGTTCTGTTCACTTCGATCTTCTTCTTCTATCCAGCTTGCTGTACCTTCCTTCCGCCTCACCACCATGGGAAGCAGAGCTTCCAGCTGCTCTGCTCCCAGGCTGTGGAACTCTCTGCCCCCAGAAATAAGAAACATTGGTTCTCTCCCACAGTTTAAATCCCAACTCAAAACTCATCTGTTCAAATCTGCATATTCACTGTGAATCCACTGTTTGTTAATTTTATCTTGTGCTTTTATTTTATTGTCCTTATTCTGCCGTTGTTTTACTAAGTGTTTTATCCTATGGTAAAGTGTCCTCGGGTGACTTGAAAGGCGCTCATAAATAAAATTTAGTAGTATTATTATTATTATTATTATTATTATTGATCCAAAAGGCAAGCAGACTAGCAAATAACCTCCCAGATTGTCAGCTACAGTAAGAATTCACTCGCTGTTTCATTTGGTCAACATAGGGACCAAAACTATTTGCTTAGGTTCTCAGATAGGATCTTGGTTACAGGCTGATTACATATTTTTACAATGGTTTTAG
>NC_140451.1:31546199-31671199 GCF_963576455.1 Neolamprologus multifasciatus
CTGACTATCACTGGAGGGATTAGCGATAAATCCTTTTCATGACTTGCAAGCACATAACACCCCCTTCTCCCTTTAAATCTCTCTCCCGGCAGCTTTTCTCAATCTATTCCTTGATACATCACTCTGTCTCCCAACTAGTTCTCCATTTCCACTTCTTTCTTCCTCAGAGCCAGAGGCATGCTAGAAAAATAGACTGCACTCTAATTGCCAATGTAATGTTGCGGTCCACTCATCTCACCTGCCTAATTAATACTACAGCTGCCACCCCTGCACTCTTTTTCCTTTCATAGTCTCACAAATGCACACATACTCTTGTGTAATTACAGGAGATGGCATGTTTTTATGAATCCATATCACATATTGTCTGCCTTTATATACTAAGCCTTCTTTTTTTAATTTTCTCTCTGATTATTTCTTCTTTTCCACTATAAAACGTTGGCCTGTCATTCTGAAATAACACATCAAGATGTACTTTTAGAGCTGTAAGACTACTGCTCGGGTAGCTCCAGTATCCATGGAGAGAATTATTACTCAAACTCTGTAACAAATTACAACCATTAAAGAAAAAATCGCAAGTATAGACCGTAAAATATTAAAGAATTGTGATAAATCTGAAACACAGCCTGGGCAGACAAGTTTTTTTCTTTATATTTATAAGTTAAGGGAATGTAAAATGTAGCCCCACTGTGACTTGAATGGATTGTCTCATTGTTGTACTTCTTTTTTGTTGTGACAGATTTGTTAGATGCACCACTGAGAATACTTAGAGTAGTTTCAATGACATGAGTATTATACAGCAACAGCTTGCTCCAATTTACATTAACAACGTTGCTGCACTGAGGTCTGTTTTTGGGTGGACGCGTCAGTCAATCAAATCTCATCTGGTCTGTTGTTGTCATTACGCCTCGGAGGTGGTAAATCCAAAAAGAAGTCTAGGATTTAAGATATGAATGTTTATGTAAACCAGTGGTTCCCAAACTAAACCTAACTTTTTGCTAGCCCCCCTTTGTTTTACAAGAAAAATGTTCATTGCAGTTTATTTCACACCTCAAACATTTAGTAAACAATTAAGGAAATACAAGTAATCTGCAATAAATTACAGGTAGTGATAAAATAAACTACTAACTCTTTTACACTATGTCCGCACCTACACGGGTATTTTTGAAAACGCAGCTGTTTCGTCCACACGTAAACGCCGTTTGGAATCACTGAAAATGGCTATTTTTTAAAACTCCTTTTTTTGCGTTTACATGTGGACGAGGAATACAGAGTTTGTCACGCAACGTCAAATTTATGTGCCTTTTTTCACGTCAGCTGTGCGCCACGTTATTGTTTACATGAGATGAATTTCAAATAGAGACAAAATACTGTTAATCTGACTATCTGCAGGTTTTAAACGCTTACGTAGACACACGCAGTTACTGTCCCTCCATTTAGAAAGGCAGAGGCATCACGGTGTGATTATTTTACTGTAGTTGTTTTTTTCCTGTGTAATAATATTCAACATTGCTGTCAATACATTTTAAAAAAAATGCCTCTCTGTGCAAAATGGGTTTAAAAACATAAACAACTGTTGGATGCTGTTTGTACAGGATTTGAACCGAGGGAACAAATTGTGGCAGGATCAGCCTGATGTTATTTGTATCCCGCTGTAACTTTACTGTATAAAGAGCAAACATCTCCAAAATGTCAGGAGTAGTTAGTCATTACAACAAGTGTTTGTGAACTACAAATCAAGAATGTGGGAAACTGTTTGTCCGTGATTTAAACAGCCCAGCGCTGCTCCCGACGACGGGAAAACCAATCCTGCAGGGAGACCTACCTCGGCACTTGTGCAGGTGAAGCCAAAGGGAAGATTTGCTTCACCATATTTTCTAGTCTTTGGCTTAGAATGAAGTTGGTTTGGAAACATATTCAGCGATGCTTCATCTCCTGCTTTGCATTTGTGTGGGCGCCCGTGCTAGCAGTGTCCAAGCGTTTTTTTTAGTTTTTTTTTTAACCCTTTTCATACCGCGCCCCCCCTGCAATGGGGCCCCACACTTTGGGAAGCTCTGAACAAACAATGAATGAGTTATTAATGAAATTAATCAAACTCATGCTGCCAAATATGGATTACTTACACATAGGTGTTAGACTAGCACACTACTGAAACTCCTTATTTCTATATCGACATTAATATTCATAGGGGGGGAAAAACACCCACTAATGAAAAAGTACTTATTAAAAACAGCTGGTGTGTAGGTGCTACATAGTATAAAGATGAAATGTTAGCAGATGTTTCCTGTCAATTTCTGCTTTAACAAAAAATATTTTTGCTTATTACCAAAGACGTGATTTGGCAGATTTTACTCTCTTTTTCAAGGTATTACAGCAAAAACAAAAAACAAAATTTAAATCCTAAAACAGATATGGATTTACACGTGTTGAGGGGAAAGAAGTACATTTGTAATTATATATTTGCAGTTAATACTTTACCTGGTGGCTCGTGTAATAATAACGTGAGACTCTGCTAACTCTTTATTCAGCTCAGTTCATTCAGCTTTATTTATGTAGCACCAAATCACATTGCAGTACTGAGGTGTTTTACAATATAAAACACCTTGAAGGTAAACAGCCTGCAATATTAGATAGTGCTGACTCATAGGGGGCCAGACAGTCCATTATGTTCAAGTACAGTGACAGTGGAAAAGAAAACACTCCTTTTTAACAGGCTGAAACTTTCAACAGAAGTGGGCTCAGGGAGGGGCAGCCATCTGCTGTGATGAGCTGTGGGTGAGGGGGAAGACGGCAGAGAGACACGGGGCAAAAGGCAAACTACGGAAGAGAAAACTAGATGTTAATTAGTAATGCTGGTTTGAACCTCTAAATGAAGTAGTTGAGTGAAGAGGAAAGTCCCAGGCATCATGGATAGGCCTGCATCAGCCTAGACCTACTGCAGCGTAACAATGTGATGTTATGATGCAGCTGTAGGTTTGACCAACAAGAGGAGCCTGATCGCTGAAGGCTTTGCCTCTCATTCTACTTTCCAATACATTAGGAACCACAAGTAAGACCTTGCATGTGAGGGGAAGGATTTCAAATTTAATTCTGGATTTAACTGGGAGCAAATGAAGATAAGCAAATATAGGAGAAAAATGTCTCTTTCTAGTCCCTGTCAGTACTCTCACTGTGGCATTCTGAAGGCTTTTCAGCCTGATGAAAATGAGTTTTAATAAAATATCTAAATTAGTTTTTCAGCATCACTCTGAGACAGGATATTTGTAATTATAGCAATGCTGCACAAAGTATCTGTACAGTGGCTTGCTCCCTTGAACTTTCCCACATTTTGTCACATTACAGCAACAAACATGAATCAATTTTATTGGAATTTCACGTGAAAGACCAACACAGGGTGGTGCACACGTGAGAAGTGGAATGAAATACATGATTCCAAACATTTTTTACAAATAAATAACTGCAAAGTGTAAAATCCATGTAAAAAATGTTTGGAATCATGTAATATGGAAAAGTTCAAGGGGGCCGAATACTTTTGCAAGCCACTGTAAAGAAGGCAATGCTACATATCTGTTTAATTTACATGAATCAGTTGGAGTTTATGATATAGATTGACAGATTCAAACCAGTGTGGTGCAATTCCTCTAATTCTGCACAATCCCTGTAGTAAAACATTGTGGTGATTGGTGTTGAACGCTTGCACTTATTCCTAGCAGGACAACGATTGGGCAGCACTTATAACCCCCTTTAATGGAAGCAGTGGTGCATTTGCTGTGGCATGCGTTTCCTTTTTCTTTTTTCTTTGATGAAACTTTAGGCAGCATATTTTTCGGAGGCCTTTTTTGGGTCACAAAAAGCACTACAAGTTGCGAGTCCTGCGGCGCAGCGGAAGTCTTGTGTAAACAGCTGCTCCTGGAGTCTAGTAATTATTTCCTCTTGCCTTTTTCTCGTCCTCGTTACATGAAAGAATGCTGTTGACAACACATTTTCACCAGGTTCACTTTTGCTTTTGTTGTTGCAGCTGTTTTCTTTTACTTACTCTTCTCTTTATTGGCTACAGTCTTTTTGTAAAATATAATGCATAGCTGTTCAGAATTAAAAACAACGAGGATAAAAAGACTTGTTCAAATTATAGAAAATCTCTTCTTTTATTCTAGACGGTCCCCTTTCATTCATTATGAGAGTGGCTGATACATGCTTCACATAAAAGAGGATCCGAGCTCATTCAATTCAAAAACTGACCTCGTGTTTCTGTCTTGTGTTTATCTGTGCTGTTCTTATCATTGTCTTAGTCTTTTTCCAATTAGACAAAGTAACCCTTGTTATGGTATTAGCATAATTGGAAATCCATCTGTACAGACTGTAATGCCAGTTCTCATGTTGCCCTCAAGAGCCTCACGAGCAACTTGACGTGAGAGCTTTTGTATAAAATATGGATTTTGCTTGATTTTCTCCTCAGGATACCTGGTAAAGAATGGCTGTGATGTGCCCTTAATCAACTTTGTCCAACATAATGTTGCTAACATTCAATGTCTAATAGAAATTTACTAGTAATGTTTTAAAAAAACTGATATGCACATTTCAAAATTATAAATAAATGCTGAAATGTGTCCCTTAGAAACCCACAGTCGACTGCGAATGTTGCATAGACCAGTTCTTAGAAGATGATGATGATGAGGATACCATGGCTGTATCCCAATTCAGGGTCTGCAGCCTTAAAGGCCGCATTTTAAGGCCGATTACGTCACCGCGACGCGACGAAGGCTGTCCCAATTCGAAGGCTGCTCGAAATGCGGCCCTCAAATGCGTCCTTCATTTCCCTGAATTTTAAGGACGTGGCGGTGTAGACTTCGTGGCCCAACATATCCCAGAATGCATAGCGCGGCGGTGGGTGTGGATAATTTATAATAAAAAAATGGCGGAGGAGGGGCGCTCGAAGAATAACTTAGTAAACTAAGTACTGAATATTATGTCACTTATTTATGTGCAAATGTTTAATAACGAAGAACATAAAAACATTCCTGTTGGCCACATGTCGGCAAAGTTATGTGACATTAGTGACGTTTGTACTAACTTGGTTTTAAAGCCTTTACTTTAAAATATACGCCGTTCAATAGCTGAGCTTAATCAGAGAATGATCAAAGCTCACGTAGAAACAAACAAACAAATGAACAAAAGATTTTCTCCTTCATTTCTGTCAAACAAAGCTGTATGAAACGTTTCCAGCTGTTAGTATCATGGTTGCTAGGCAACCTGGGCAGCGCAACGGAGGCTAGACCGTCCCATTTCACAAGCCTCGCACTTCCGGCCTTAGCGGTCTTTGAGTACGCGGCCCTTGAGGATCGTTGAGGCTGCGTACTTTAAGGCTGCAGACCCTGAATTGGGATACAGCCTATATCTGTATACCAGATACAGCAAGCCTCCATTTCAGCTCACCAGTGATAAAGACTCATATGAGCTAATACATGGGAGCTTTTTTTTAAGTCATTTTATCTCATCTAGCAACCATTTCAGTATATGAGGTCAAAGACCAGGTCATGCATTGAACTTTGGGGGCTAGGCCTCTAAAATATTTAATTTTCCACATCCCGTATTTGTCTATAGCACAATTGTGTCATCAGGATTCATTCTCGACAGCCCCACAAAGCTGAACTGAGCCTTTTCTTCATACCTTTGATTCTCTTCTTCCTGTTGAGGATGTGCTCAACAATTCATGTCTGTGTCCATGAAGGCAATCCTGCCTTTGTTTGAGAGTTCATGCAGAGGGTAACACAAGAGAACAGCAAAGGTCATCACTTTAGGTTTGAATGAATGCAAATCACATTCCACTCTTTTCTGCTGTGAATACCAAGTTTCCTTGTGTGATCATCTGTTATCTGATATCACAACTAGCAGAATAGGCATCTTTTTTCTTCATATTGCCCTAATCTATCTTTGAGCTGGCACATTTGCTTTGTATCAGTCCTTATCAACTTTCGCTTAATGCCGATTTGCATTTAATTTGTATTTTGTTTGGTTAGAGAAACGTTAGTCCTCAGAGATGCATATTTTTGTATATTTTCACAAACGGCAGAACCAAAGCAATCAGTTGAAAATAATCACCTGTCAAGTGTGACACTGGCTAAGGATTGGATTGCTCTCTCTGGGAGAGCCGCTGCCCCGTGTGAAGGACTCCGAGTATCTGCGGATCTTGTTCACCGGTGATGGGAAGGTGGAGCGTGAGATTGGCAGGAAGATTGTTGCTGCACTGGTAGTGATGCGAAGGCAAAGCTTTCGATTTACAAGACCGCCTACAGTCCAAGTAGGCTTTGTTTGTTTTTCTATCATTTTTGAAGATAACTTGAATATTTAAAAAAATTGCACGTACCAGTAAAGTCGTGGCTGGAGACGCGCTTTTCAGTTTAGTGCGGCTCTCTTCCCTTTCAGACTTTCAGCCATGTGCAGAGGTATGGCTGAAAGTAACTATCCCTAATGGCCAACACGTTCTCACTCCCAAAGCGTAACATTTTACGCTAGGTGACAAATTGTCAACATATTACGTTTTCGGCTACCCACCACGTTCCTAAATGACGACCTCGGAAAAATGAGGAAATATGAGAACCGTATGGACTCAATCTACACATGTTCGCTCTTTTTCTTCAAATCGCTTAGAAACGCTATTTAACATCATTAAAGTCCTGGTTAAGATCAGGAAAAAGGTTATGGCTAGGGATAAGGTTAGGTTTAGGGCTGCAATACAGGGCTGGAACGTCTATTACCGCGGGAGCGTCATTGCACTGGATTTCAGCCATAACCCACCGCGTACCATAAGAACGCCGAAGGTCTCCTTTTGCGTTCATCAGGAACGCCGCGGGACGTGACAAAACGTCGCCATGTTACGTCTCGGGAGTGAGAACGGGCTCTAATGGCATACCTTTCTGTTGCTGAAGCTACATCTCTAAGGTAGAAGTGCATATCCCAGTCACTCTGGTGTTATGTTGCTGAGGTAAGCACTGGTTGAAGTGTTGAGAACTTTATTATTCATCAGTTATCATTATCTGTCTACTCTTGTTGGTAACATGATGTTAGCTGCTCCCCTGCTGTGTGCATGTGGGATTTGTTCATACAAATGTACCAACTCTTTACCATTTATCCACAAATAATACCGCATTCTTGCTATTTAAAAAAAATCCATGGATATACATTATTATCATTTAATATTTTGCCTTGAAAATGTCATGTTGTGACAGAAAGATTAATTTCATGGATATCAGAGGTTGAAATAAGCCATCTCGGTTGGGTGTTTGGGCTCAGCCTCAAAGACGAGGCGAGGAACTCCAAGAATTGGTCCTCCCTCACATCAAAGAAGCCAGCTGATATTGTTGGCCATCAATATGCCTGCTGGGCTCCTCCTCTTGGAGGACATGCCCAGTTGGGAGGACACCATGGGGTAGACCCAGAACTCACTAGAGAGATTAGAAATTTCATCAGGCCTGCTAGTGTGCCAGGGTTCTCCGGGAGGAGCTGGAATATCGTGTTGTGTAAAAGGACATCTGGTATACCCCGCTCAGTATGGCGGCACTGCAACCCGACTTTGATTAAGTGGAAGAAAATGGATGGAAGGAAGCGAGGCAGTTCAGGAAACAGATGGACTTTTGATAGGATTTGAACATTTTTCTTTTAGCTAAATGTTTACTTCAAAGTCCTTCATCATCAGTAGGGGGGAAATAATCCTCTAAAAATTGGTAATGCCCTGTAATATAATCCCTTCCTGCCGTAGGGTGTGTTTTGATTAAACTCAAATTCGCTCATAGAACTTGGGGGTATCTGGGTTTTATGTGGACTCTTCATATCTATAAAATATGAAAACATTTCAGATTTTATGACTAATCATTTGCAACAATCTCCGTGCTGCTTTCTAAGGCTGGGTTACATAATACTGAGAATGGAGGCCCAAGTTAGAGAACAGAAATCCATCAGAAGACAAATTTGAATTCCATTTCAGAGACTTTTTTTTCCCCACAAATCGAGTTTTACAGCATTTAAGAACATTCAGGGAAAGGTTTGAATTAAGGACTGTTTCCAAAATGCTCACCTTTCCCTGACAGGAAGCCCTGTTTGCTAGGTGAAACATTACTGCATCGGTTTTGTCTTGGCAGCATTTGTTTTGCCATTTTCCCATGTTTCACACAGACTACTTCTCTCTAAAAATAATTGGTTTGCAGGCTCTGTGATGCTGCTTTCAAGTGCGCCATGTAACCAGCTTTTCCTGTAGCCAGCTTTTTCCTTCGTTTGAATTCAGCCGGTCTTGCACTCGAGTGAGTCGGGTCACAAATAATGACAAAATGAATCACAGAGCTTGTTTTTGCTTTCGCTGGCTTTTCACGAATCATTTGAAAACCGAAGCAAAGACAACTACAAAAGCATATTGGAAGTAATGATATCACATCAAGTACAGCCGAAACAGATTCCGTTGTGCAAACCAAATGTAGTCAGTAATCATAAATAAGAAATTACATTTAAAATTTTCATCAGTCGGTGGTTCACAACAGTTAAAGTATAAATATTTTACTTTGAATCTCACATGGTGGTTCAGAGGGTTTAGATTCAGTGTCTTTTTTACTTTGTTGCAACTAAGTTTTACTAAGTTGCAACAAAACTTTAACATAAAAACTACAAAGCGATTATGCTTTATCTATACACCGAAAAACAACATCTTCATACACATTTTTTTTCACTTCAGTTATTTCTAATCTATTTTCAGCCGCCTTCAAAGATGTTTTCAGTAGCACTGTTGATGTTTCTACTCATCCTTTGAACCCGTTTTGTGTCTTCCAATAAGGAACGGCGCATTGTTGAAGCAGTGAAATTACATTTTACATGCATAAGAATTTTAAATCCCACCATCAACATTTGGGAGATGAAGTGGCTGCCAGTTTCCAGAAGGTTATAATTTGAAATTCCTTTGTGTAGTATTATCCTTGGCGAACGCCTTCTTAAACATGCCCTCTAGCAGGATCAGCACAAGGGAGTGACTCTTAAGTGAGAAAATATTTCTAAAGGGACAAAAAAAATCATCGGAAACAGAAGGGGTAAGTTTAATTATACGATTACCCTGACGGACTTTTGTGCTGCTTAATTTCGTCCAAAGGTCAAAGCTTTCATCGTTGTTCTTCAACACAAACTGCACGCTCTCTTGCATAAATCCTCCTCTGGCATTTGGGTGTTTTGCTAATTTTTCTGAAATTGGGATGTGATAAAACTGTCACCCATGTGGTACATTATTAGCTAAGTCCATTGTTTCCCTTGTGTTAATTTTCCAAAGGGCACTCCAGAATCTCAGGCAAAAAATGAAGAACACTCGAGATGGAAAATGATTGTCTAGAATAAAGATGATATGCCAAGAAGAAAAATCACTTTAAACAAATATCGTTCTGATATATAAGAAAAAGATGCATATCAATAATTGTTTTGTTTTTTTTCCATTTTTTACCAAAACAGGAGAACTTTTTAAAAAAAATTCCCTTTAGACTTTTTTTCTCCATCACATCACTCCATTTAAAATCCTCTGCAAGGCAGCTTCACCATGAACACATGAAAGAAGCTAGTTCAACAGCTTTAGTGAGCCAAGTAGCTGCCTAGCAACCAGCTATTGGCTAGCTCCTTGCTAATTTCATTGTTCATCCCCAGAGGTTGGTGCTCAGGTATAGGCCTGAAAAGGTCAGGTCAAGTCAGAGCTTCTAGGGCATGGTGCATTTGAGTGTTGTCTGATTGAAGTCTTTTGATTTCCATTTATAGGAACAGCTGGTTGCCAATAGTGTAGGGCATACTTGGTTCCCTCATAACTGGATGACCATACTGTTTGTAACATTTCTCTTGTCCTTGGTATAACCTAAATAACAGCTTGTAATCAGCATTTTATTTCATCCACAAGATGCTTATGGTCATGATGAAACTGTGTGCAGACCAAAGTACTTCCAGATCAAACTTTTGAAGAAAAAAAAAAAGGAAAACTATAGCATACATAAACTTCCTTACCTTACCTTCAATTTAACGGATATCTGTGCATAGAGTACAGGTTGCTAGGGGTAAAAACTTGTTGCCTGTCAAAGTCGGTGATAGCCATTAAATTGTTTAATCCAAGTACCTTGATACCCCTTTGGCATCAAGATAAGTAAAAGCGATATCCCCCGAATCTTATTCTTGACTGTATGAAAAAAAAAGTCTAACATCTAATCAATGTGACTAAGAGGGAATCATTATGCACAGAGATAAGTGTTCTAAGTGATAAAGTGTTAATATTTAAAAAGGGAGAAATTCAAAGAGAGAGAGTGTAAAACAGAGAGGGGGGCAAAATGAGAAAAAGATAAGGGTTGGATTCGAGCCTTATCTCACTGTTAATGCTTTTTCCAGAAGAGCTGAAGTGAACAGGGAAGACTTCACCAACCTGAGGTGTTCCTCCTATCATTTGGGCAAATCTATGCATTATCTCCTGTTTATGGTCTTTTCTCTTCACTCGTTCCCTCCTGATCGTGTCTGGTTAGTGAACGATCATGGTTATGATGGCAAAAATACCTCAGAAATTGTCTCCTGAGTATAAAAAGGTTAGTTTTCTGTGAATCAATTTTGGTTTGTTTTTTCCATCATGGAGTCTGACACCTGCTGTCAGTTTGGAATCGCAGTGGCTTCAGCTGACATGTTTACTTGCTTCAATTATTTGTAACAGCCAGTTCAGAAAAACGTAGCTTCTTGTAGCAAAGGCAATAAAAAAATCTGTCTGTCATAGTTACAAATGTGACTTATATATTTCGTATTCTAGTCAACATATAAGCTTTTGAACAACATAGAAGTAATTAATATACTTTTAATTTACTTAATTTTTAACAATGGCTTCATGGCTTCTGTGTTTGACAGTAGGAATGTTTGACATAAAGATCAATGTCACATTGTATTCATTGCATGGATATATGCATGGATATATTATATGTAATTAATGTGTATAAAGATTTCATTAAATTCGCCAGAGTGCTTTTATTAGAGAATACGGCACGAAAAGGCAGATAGAGGAGGACCAAGGTGAGATAAATGAAAGAAATTGGCTTTTTTTCTTGTTTTTTTTAATTTGAGGGCCAGTGATCAGTAAGAGCTTTGAATTATTAAGTAACCTCTTGTCTCTCGTGAATGAGTCGGGATGTAAGTGAGCTTTCAGAGGAGTGATGGTGAGACAGAAGCAAGGGTTTGCAGCATGGCCTGTATGTAACTTTCAGTGTGATACATGTCAGAGAAGCTCGGCAACCGGAAGCGCTGAAAAGCTGCAAACTTACATATATGTGACATATGCATAAAGAAAAGAAAATGCAATGATTGATTTTCTCACTGAAATGAGCTGCTATCAGAAGTCATCCAGTTGAACTGGCTTTTGAAATGCTTGCAAAAGAAACATGCTCCTCTTCACCTTAGAAATTTGAGGCCTGCTCCAAAAGCTCATTTAGTAATTATATGTCTGTAAAGGCAATTTTCAGAAATTAAACTGGAATTGGTTTAGGCCACAATTACACAATCACAGAGGAGACACAGGAGTATCTTGAGCGGTAAATGGACTATGTGCCTCCTGTTTATTAGACAGCACAGGCAATTTAATTTTGGGTTAATGGTGACCAAATAATTGGCCTGTTGTCACAGTCCTTGTTTACATATATTTAATAATCATTAGTATGTACTAAGTGGAGGCCTTAGTGGAGCTCAATCTGTTCTCTAAACAATTTCTTCCTTCCAAAATGCCTTCATATACTTTGAAATACAAGATAATTGTGTGTCCCTCATCAGCCACAACAGTTGATTTGGATGCTGTCTCATTAGTTGGCTGATACTAATTGTAATCAGTTGCATAGATATGACCAGTAGGTGGACTCTTATGTACTAGCAGACTCATTAGGCAGTCATCTATTCTAAGCATGTTAAACACAAAGCAACCAAGAATATGTAGGAGTCGTGCAACTGCAGTACAATGGAAAAACCTAGTCGCCCACCGTTATCCATTCCTTCTCTACATGTTACCTCCTTTTTTGTCATTTTTTTCTTTTTTTCTGTTCTTTATTTTGCATTTTTTGGACATTAACCAAAAGCTTCTTTTTTTCATACTCTGCAGCAATATTGTCTGCAATAGACAAAATGGTAAAATCCGCAGGATGATCTTGAATATAATCCAACTTGCCTTTGACTAAGACTAAATGTCAAAAAGACAACAATGTAGACCAAGTCAAACACATGTGAAAGAGTTTAAATATTTAAGAGTCTTTTTTACCAACTGGACGTTGTAGGGCTGTCCTGGTTGACACGCCTCTACAATGTTGCGTGGAGATCAGGGGCAGTACCCCTGGACTGGCACACCGGGGTGGTGGTCCCCATCTTTAAGAAGGGGGACCGGAGGGTGTGTTCCAACTACAGGGGGATCACACTCCTCAGCCTCCCTGGGAAAGTCTATGCCAGGGTGCTGGAAAGGAGAGTTCGTCCGCTAGTCGAACCTCGGATACAGGAGGAACAATGCAGTTTTCGTCCTGGTCGCGGAACACTGGACCAGCTCTTCATCCTCTCGAGGATACTTGAGGGTGCATGGGCACAACATTCAACCGTGTCCCTCGGGGTGTCCTGTGGGAGGTGCTGCGGGAGTATGGGGTGTCTGGCCCATTGCTACGGGCCATTCGATCCCTATACAATCGTTGCAAGAGCGAACCAAGCTCTTGCAACGATTGTATAGGGATCGAATGGCCCGTAGCAATGGGCCAGACACCGGCCCATCACCCACCGGGACTCATTCCCGGTGGGTGATGGGCTCCACCAGGGCTGCCCTTTGTCACCGGTTCTGTTCATAATTTTTATGGACAGGATTTCTAGGAGCAGCCAAGTGGCGGAGGGCTTTCACTTTGGTGGTCTCAGAATCTCATCTCTGCTTTTCGCGGATGATGTGGTTCTCTTGGCTTCAGGATTGGGTGAGGGCCTCCAGCTCGCACTGGAACGGTTCGCAGCCGAGTGTAAAGCAGCGGGAATGAGGATTAGCACCTCCAAATCTGAGGCCATGGCTCAGCCGGAAAAGGGTGGAGTGCCCACTCCGGGTCGGGGATGAATTCCTACCCCAAGTGGAGGAGTTCAAGTATCTCGGGGTTTTGTCCGCGAGTGATGGGGGAAGGGAGCCGGAGATTGACAGACAGATTGGTGCGGCGGCTGCAGTGGTGCGGCGGCTGCAGTGATGCGGCGGCTGCAGTGATGCGGCGGCTGCAGTGATGCGGCGGCTGCAGTGATGCGGCGGCTGCACCGGTCCGTCGTGGTGAAGAGGGAGCTGAGTGTAAAAGCGAATGGCCACGAGCTGTGGGTAGTGACCGAAAGAACGAGATCGTGGATACAAGCGGCGGAAATGAGCTTGCTCCGAAGGGTGGCTGGCCTCAGCTGAGGTGTTTCGGGCATCTGACAAGGATGCCTCCTGAGCGCCTCCTGGGTGAGGTGATCCGGGCATGTCCCACCGGGAGGAGGCCCCGGGGCAGACCCAGGACACGCTGGAGAGATTATATCTCTTGGCTGGCCTGGGAACGCCTTGGTGTTCCCCCGGATAAGCTGGAAGAGGTGGCGGGGGAGAGGGAGGTCTGGGCTTCTCTGCTTAGGCTGCTGCCCCCGCGACCCGGCCCCGGATAAAGCGGATGAAGATGGATGGATGGATGGATGTTCCAAAGAGACATTACAAGGGAGTTATCAAAAATGCCTGTTACTCTACATTTAAAGGAGCCAACTCAGATAGCATGGCTATCCAACCAGGATACCATTGAGGCACCTTGACAGGAAGGTATTCAAAGCAACGAAGAACAGGAGACCTCAGAGTAGTCTCCTGTTTTTCACTGAATGGATATCTTCTGGGATTCAAATACTTGACTAAGGACTGACTAAGGATCAGGACACTGTGCTTACATCACTGCCTCTGTGACCCAGTTCCATAAGTAGTGGTGAATAGTAGGATTATATGGAGATAATAATGGGTTTAGATGTTCTCAAAAGAACATTTGTCATGCGAGAGTTCCTATGACACTGTCCTCCATATACCTAATACATACAAAAAAAACTGTATAGATAGGTATGCTGGCAAAAACTTCCAAGACAGCCTTTGGTAGAACATGTCCATAGATACACATACACGCCACAGTTTCACAATCTGCCTGCTTGAGACATACTGCCCTAGATGCATTTCAAACAACTAGTCTGGAAAAATGAGAGAAGAGACTTCCCTTCATACCAAACAAAACCAGATTTTCATTTCAATCTTCTGTCCCATCAAGAAAGAGAGGAATGAATAGCAACACATACAACGAGTGATATGTAGTGTCATTAAAGTAGAAAAGTAATAATCTGAGGCCCAGTTTAAAATGAAGACTGCGATTTGTATTTGGTTACCCGATTAAACAAATCAAGCTGAGAGTTGCTATTAAAGCCCAGCAGACACATTGGAATTGATTTAGGATTTGATTAATCAAATTTTGTACCTTCTTTGATTTCCACAGTAACAATTCCTAAAAGTTAATTATTCAAACTAATCCTAATTTAGACTAAATGGTCAAAATGACTTGCCAAGGAAAGTTAGACATTTGTTTGGATCATTTGTCTTTTGAAGATAAAATCATGGTGCATCTTTGGTATCTAAATACAATAGAAGATGGTTTTTCATGCATTTCTTTTAGTCACTGTGAACTGGATCACGCCAAAAGATATCTTGGACATGATCATTGACGAGCTCAGTTGCTTGCCCCTAATTCCTTTCCTTTCAATCAGTATTATACGGTCAGACTAAAGCCATGCTGAAACACAACCCTACCATGATTTCTGGTGCACACCACTAAAGTGTTATGACAGTATCACGCATGGTTACTTTGTTATAGCACTGACAAAATATTCCCACAGACATCCAGACAGTCAAACATAATACCTGCCAAAATACTCACAGCTTCCTGGTAGTTTCTGGCGTTCTCATCAGGACCATCACACCCAGAGAAAATAATACCAGGTATGCTGTAATAACACTTCTATTCTTCTGTTAAAGTTTTCCACAAATACTTCACTTCTAAACTGCTTTTCTCACACTGGATCCCTGCATATGTACGTGTGTCTTTAGTCACCAGTTCATGTGTTTTCACACTTCCCTTTACAGAAATTCATCATCCTCTGGGCGGCATATTTATATTTATCCCAGGCTTTGTGTTGCTTTGTACACTTCAGAGAGAAACACACGCGCTTACACACATGCATGCATGTACTTGCTTCCTGTTTTCTTTTAATTAATGACTGTGGTGTTAATTAGAAGGCATGGAACTCTTCAATACCCTCCCACAGTCTCTCATCCATTCTCATATTCACTCCTCTGAGCTTCATAAGGCAACACTTTGAAGTGTTTTGATCTCAGCAGCAAACGGCATAGGCAAACAAAAAGCAGAGTTTGAGGGATGCAAGAACTTCATAAACTGCACAGTCATAAACACGATACAGAAGGATATTGCAGCTGTTTATGGTGCTCCTGGCCATTTAACCGGGATGCTTTGTCTGTTCAACTGTGCATAATTCTGCGTATTGTCTTCTCTCTTGCCTTTTAAGTATGTTTTAACAGTGGCTAGCATTCACTCTCGCTTCCCCTGTTCCACCTAATGAGCATGAAACACGGGCACTGTCACCATGTTAAGCCTCCTTTCTTTTAATTATCTTTCTTCGCATCAGTTGGGTTGACAAAGGTTAGCTCTCGTCGAAGTTTAGTCGGCTTAGGTCACAGCACCATGGAGGGATGTTTGGTAAAGAGAAAATGTCCATCTGTGGTGTAAGTGACCTGTTGACATGATATACTTTTACTGAAATGTTTGATTTGAGTTTGGCTTCGTCTAGCAGGAGTTTCATATGCTAACTTGGTTTTCTCCTTGGGCATCAAATAACGGCATTTTCATGCAAGCTGTTGGCTGTATGTTGAGCTTTAGGCACCAGACTACTTTATTAGGTTTAGGAAAAGGTCATGTCTTTAACTATTTGACACTTAACCAGTGACACATGTGTGCTTAAAGCGGTCCTGAATAATCGCACGATCTGATATCCTCGTGTTGGTGTTGTTCCCAGATCATCATACTAAAGGTTGTTCCAGGATCAACATTGCAAGTGACCAATCAGAATGCTGTGATGTCATACTTTTGCGACTTCGGGAAAAACCGGCGTAAAACAAAAAACTGTACTTAAGCTGCGAGAAACCGCCTTTGTCCGCCGATCAACGGACCCTAACCCTATAATAAACGCTAAGCAGAATTGATATTGTCCTTGCAACATTGGAATTTCATAAATGCACGAATGGGTTGGTGCGCAAAAGAATAACGTCACAATAATGTGATTGGTCACTTGCAATGTTGAACCTGGAACAACATTTTCATGATGATCTGGGAACAACACCAACACGACGATATCAGATCATCCTGAATAATCATCCATATGTGACAAGTTGTGAATGAGACCCTTCTTACCATTGCCATTACCCAGTGCATCAGGGATTTGCCAAGGAACACCTCGGCATATCTGCCAGCCACTTTGACAAAGCAGTAGTATAAAGAACAGTCAGTGAAATCCAGCTCACCTACATCTTGTCATGGTCCTGGGTCATGTGACCCAGTATTCTGAGTTTCTTGATGTTTTTGTTATTCCTTTCAGTCTAGTTTCATTTCAGTTTATCTAGTTACATTCAATTCAATTCAATTTTATTTATATAGCGCCAAATCACAACAAAAGTCGCTTCAAGGCGCTTCATAGATACAGAGAAAAACCCAACAATCATATGACCCCCTATGAGCAGCACTTTGGCGACAGTGGGAAGGAAAAACTCCCTTTTAACAGGAAGAAACCTCCAGCAGAACCAGGCTCAGGGAGGGGCGGGGCCATCTGCTGTGGTTGGGGTGAGAGAAGGAAGACAGGATAAAACACATGCAGTGGAAGAGAGACAGAGGTTAATAACAGATATGATTCAATGCAGAGAGGTCTGTTAATACATAGTGAGTGTCATGCATAACCTAGGCATACATTCTGTCATGCCTAGGTTACCGTTTTAATTCATGATTTATCGAGCTCCCCATTTGTCTCATCCCTGTGTGAAGTTTTCTGTGTTAAGTCTTCGTGTGTTTATCTGTCATGTTTCATGTCCAAGTTTTCTTTGTTTGTCTAGTTCGAGTCATGTCTGGGTCTCGTTATGTTTCCCGTTTTATTTTGAAGGATCCTTGTGTTTTTTTGTTTATTGTATTTAGCTTCACGTCCCCTGTCCTGTCATTATGTTAACTGTTGTCAGCTGTTTTCCCCATGTGATTCCGCTTCCCCTGATCATTCCTTATGTGTACTTAATCCGTGTGTTTCTGCTCAGTCGGGGTCAGATCGTCTGTTATCCTATTGTGTCACTGTTTCATAGCCTGCCTAGTTACTCTGTGTTCATAGTTTCTTCATAGTTCTTTCACAGAGTGTCGTAGTCTTTTTAGTTTTCCCAGTTTCAGTGTTCTCTAGTGTTTTTGTCATGCCATCAGCCACAATAAAGGCTCGCTTTATTTTTGGAAACTTGTCTGCATCTGGGTCTACCTCTTCTTCACACCGGCGCACCCCGCCGTGACACATCTGCCCCGGCAACGTTATATAAAGTTGTGGAAACGTTTGTCATTTAAAATGAATTTCGTCAAACTTTTGAAGCCTGATTTAGATCGCATCTTTTAAAACAAAGCAACTGCATTTGTTTGTGTTTGTTTTGTTCTCCCGCTCCCACACAGAACATATTTGGCATCGCACACTGAGATGCTAAAAGCCGAGAACAACAAACTTGGAGGAGAGGTGGCAAAACTGTTGCCTTGACAAACAATGGGATCTTTGAGGCCTCGTGATGTCTCCTTATGTGATACAAGACGCAACCAGTTACCAACAGGTTATATTCATATATAAAAGGCAAGGCAAGTTTATTTGTATAGCACAGTTCAACAACAAGGTGATTAAAAGTGCTTTAAAGAGACATTAGAAACAAAAACAAATAAAAAGCATGATTTAAAATTGATTAAAGCAAACAAACAAACGAAAAAGAGAAGTTGCCGAGCAGCTGTATGTCATTTTGGAGTTAAATCACTGTCCTGCAAAAGGTGCGTCACTATTTTGGTTTTGGTTAGACTCTGAATGTATGAATGAGAGTTTCCATGTATATATACAGCAACTCGCAGCCACGGGTTTGCAGTTTCTGCTGATTTATCACAAACAGATCCACCTGCAGACAGACTGACTGCCTCATTGCTGTTTTATTGCTTTCTTGATGCATCAAAGTTGCTTTGAAGATAGCAACAGAGTGCGTGTGCTTGCAGACCTGGTCCCTGTGTTGGAAGCAGCCATTCTGGAGGCAATGAAATTCCAATTAAATTGCACATGATTGCAGTCATTCTGATCACACCGTGCTCTCCAGCCAGCGTTTTCCTTTGACTGTAGCATTACAACATTCCTATATTGATTTCATGTAAATTTTGCTCAGCTCAGTTCCTCATAACGTAGTCACGATATGCTGAACTGGTTTAAACTAACTGTATTTGTGAAAATGCACAAAAGAGTTTCACGTATTGGTGAGGGCTCTTCAGCATACACAGCGAGACAGGAACAGCACTGCTGCCACCGTGCTAACAGTGACAGCAATGGCAAGCACAGTTATGTGGAGATTTCTCACACTGGCTCCCTCCCCCGAGCCTTCCAACCCCCCTGCTGGACTAGATGGCAGTTGAGCATCTGTTACTAGACCACACCACTTACTTTGGCATATTTTGCATTACTTTGAGCAATTCGTATAAAAAAAAGTGTCAATCAATTATAGAGTAAATAAGCATGCCATGTTTGGCAGTCTTCACAGAATTCTATCATTTTTTAAATCCATGCTTGAATTAAATCAGTCGGATTGTTAGGACCTGCCCATAATCATCACATGCCGGTCCACATTCCCCTCGCGGCAGTACCAGTAGTTCTGATAAAGCTGCTGAACGTTTGTAAGTATAGACTTCACACAGTGAAGCCTGCAACTTCACATTACACCTGTGCTTTTTCCGACTGTGAACCTGAAAAAGGCAGATTGACAGTGTGTCAAGTGATTGATAAAAAGTGTCAGGATCTCACCACCACCAATTTCGTCTAATGCCTTACAGCTGTGAGAAGCTCCTCCAAAAATCAAGCATTTTTTTTGTTTTCAGAGGCGAGAGTGTCACTTGACAATCCACTCGAAACCTGCATGAGCGAGCTGTGTATCAGTGAGTCACAGCTCCACCCAAAGTACTTTAACTCCATTTTGAAACCAGTTCAAGATTTAAGCATTTTTTTGCAGTTTGCATTCATTGCCACAACACTGCTATGTCTTTAGTTCTGTCCAAAAGTAAAGACATATGTACCAGCGGCATGCACAGGCGAATCCCCCCACTCTGAAAATCACAAAACAGGCTTGCTATCGTCATTCTGCACCAAGCAAAAATCTTGAATATGCCACATTCCAGTTCTTGTAAGCTTGATGTCTATGCAGAGCTTCAGTGTTTTGTCTGGTTGGTCAAAGCTGTTCTCTCGGATTTCACTTGCAGGGATCAGTATTTTTGCTCTGCTGTCAGCTTGTCAGACCGGATACAGACTGATTCTGTGAAACAAAGCTGCAAGGGTAATCTGGGCAGACATGGGGATACAGGTGGAGTAGAGATGAAAATTTGGCATAATGAAACAGAATTATTAGAAAATTTATCAATTTTTAAGTAATGGTGTGGTCAAATCTAAAGCAGCATCACTATGTCTGTTTCTTAGTTGATGTTTTGCATGGATAAGTTGTGTATTTTCTGCAAGAAGCAAGCAGAATACATTTGGCCACAGGCAAAATTGATATTCCAGCCAAGTGCGACACCCAGTAAGGCCTCACGCCCTCATTGAAGTCTCTGTGCTTTCTCTCTGTTCTGTAAGACAACCCTACACTTCCGTGTGTTGATAAGGAGATGGTTATTGAGCTAAAATTAATTAAAAATACATCCTGTCTTTTCTTGGGATACTTTCTGAAGGGCAGCCCAAGCACATTTCAGAATTCATTAGCTGCTTAATGATCATTGCCAGACTGGTACTCTCACTAATGTGCCAATCATATTCAACAGTTTAAATTTCTTTAGAAGTCTGAGGGCTATCCAGAAACCGTGGAATGTGTCTTCAGTTAATTTAGCACACGCAAGGAGAAAAATATCACAGCAGACTCAATGTCATTGGAAAGTTCATATGCATTTCAACAATGCTCTTGCACTTTGCCTTTGTAGGAGGAATTTTGCGTTTTATTCATTGCATTGTGCATCTAATGATGCTCCTCTGACCAAACAAGGAAACTGAAACTCATTAGCTGTGAGAAAGGTCAATGCACGCTGGAGCCACCTTTTCTTCTGCAGCACCCATTGTGATTTTGCTTAGGACACATTTTTGCTAGTAGACAGTTCTGCCCCTAAAGATCACCCCACCAATAATTTCTTCTTGTCAGTTTGCTTTCTTTGATGAGGACGCTGTACAGGCATAGCTCTTATGTTTACATCATTTCAAGTAAGAAGAGAACTGTAGAAAAGATCCAAAAAACAAAAACGAGCATGCAGAATTATTTTTGGTCCCAGATGAAGGAACATGGTAGATACTTCTGTTCATCTGGACGTAACGTAATGTTTCATCATCGTCCAAGTGGCTTCTTTAGTCTCAGCTGGCTGCAGGTTTCCCCAACCTTTTAAACAGTACCTTTGCACAATGACTGAAACTAGCACCACTGACTAACAATGAGCTATGAGGTCAGTTTCTTGATCATCTTGATCTTGATATGCTAATTGTCATGACCATTGGTCAACAACCACCAATCAAAGACCATGAGTACCATTCACAGAGAGTTGGGGAATGGCTGCAGTCACAGAACTGTATGATGGTTACCCTTAGGCCCCTCCTCGATTCAGAGATGGTCTTTCCCTTTTCACGTAAATGGCCTCCTTGACTCCGCCCTCAAACCAGCGTTCCTCCCTGTCCAGGATGTTACATCCTCATCATTGAAAGAGTGTCCACTGGCCTGTAGGTGTGAATAGACTGCAGAGTCAGAGTTAGCTCCTCTGTGTTGTGCCAACCTCTTACCCAGAGGTTGTTTGGTTTGCCTTATTGAAAACGTTACATCCAGATGAACGTAATTACGTTTTTGGGATTTCCTCAGCTGGATGATTGAGCTTGCATCAAGACATAGTGATGCTAAAGTTGTGAATGAGATGATTTGCACAATGTGGCTGATAAAGAAACTAGAGCAACAAGAAAAGCTCACATCACCGAGAAAAATAGTGACCGAACCTGCGACATGAGGGGAGTTATGTTCATTTCTAACTCTTTAGTTTTGTGACTCAGTGAGAGTAGCTATCCATGATTCACGGTTTAAAATCAGTCTTTATTGTGTGTGTGTGTGTTCATGTATGTCTGAAACGAACCATTTCAGCTCCTTTCCACCAAACTTTAAAGACAGCTGTTTTTCTTCTTACAGTTCGTCACTATGCTTCTGTGCTTACAGAGCTAAATTAACCATATCAGTGATATCTACAGGAAAAGCTACTGGGATTACTTTTACATGTTCAGTTCTGGGTCCTATTCTTTTTCTTTTGTACATGTTACCTCTAGGACTTATAATTAGGCAGTTCCCTGAGGTGTCTTATCACTTCTATGCTGATGATATTCAGCTCTATTGCTCTTTTAAGCCGATGGAAGTCCATAAACTGTCCTCTTTAATTAAATGTTTAGCTTTCATTGAACAGTGGCTTGGTGACAACTACTTACAGTTGAACTCTGAGAAGTCAGAAACATTATTTATTGCCCCCGACAACCAGATATCTCTAATCAAACAGCATCTTGGTTCTCTTGGCTCATCTGTTCACCTGAGCCTCAGGTACCTTGGTGTGATCTTTGATTCTGCCATGTCCCAGGAACAACACTCTCGCCAGTTAATTAGGAACTGCCTTTTTCAGCTAAGAAACATCTCCAAACTGCGAACTTTGCTGTCTAAGTCTGCGTTAGAAATGGTTATTCATGCTTTTATTTCTTCTCGCTTAGATTATTGTAACAGCCTTTTTCTTTGTTTGAGCAAAAGGAATCTTGACCGTCTCCAGTTAGTCCAGAATGCTGCTGCAAGGCTTTTAACTAAGACACGGAAAAGAGAGCACATTACACCAGTGTTACGTTCATTACACTGGCTTCCACATTTCAGAATTCATTTTAAAATCTTGGTACTGACTTCTAAAGCTTTGAATTGTGATGCCCCTGCTTACATTTCTGATCTTTTAGAACCCCACGCTCCCTCTCGCAGCCTGAGATCTTCTAATCAAAGGCTGTTGGAAGTCCCTCGAACATATTTTAAAACCAGAGGCGATAGATCTTTTAGAGCGGTGGCCCCCAGGTTGTGGAAGTCTCTCCCTCCATCATTACGTTGCCTTGATTGTATTTGTTCTTTTAAAAAGCAGCTTAAGACTCATTTATTTAGATTGGCTTTTAATTAGATTTGTCCTGTGTTTTATTATTAATGTATTTCTGTTTTATATTACTGTGAAGCACTTTGTGGTTTTTATCCTGTGAAAATAAATTGATTTGATTTTGATTTGATGTGTCGACTATATATAAAAATAAGCAAAAGCATAATAGGCCCTCTTAAATTAATTGAATATATAAAGGTCATTTGTGTAGTTTCCCAGCTAAAGTTTTTGATTACTTGACTAATAATCATGTTCCTGTTTCCATCAGGTGTCGAGAAGGATACCAAGGAATCCGCTGTGACCAGTTTCTGCCCAAGACTGACTCCATCCTGTCGGACCCAAGTAAGACACACTTTGTTTTTCTTTTCTTTTTTTTAACCTCCAGTGGATACAGTGTGTCTAGATCTATGATACAAGTCCATAAACTCGAACGTATAATAAAGAAGTGAACACGAGAGAAAGAAAGCTCATTCTGAAAGCGTCTGGGTCCATAAGATCTATTTTTCAGACTATTGATCTACATCAATAACCCAAAAGGAAAAATGAAATATTCACTAGCATATATTGAGAGTTACTGAGCATGTCCTCGCTGCCGCTCCTTGGTCTGCTATGCAAACCAGACATACAGCGTCAGTATGGTTCATACAGAGTGAAAATAGGAATCTTTTCAGTGTGTTTGACAGTTTACATTTAAAACCTGTCATACAAGCATATATCATATTCCTTCAGAGGTGTCATTAATCATGGCAGCAGCAAAGCAATCATGGAAGGGCTTTTCCCCTTGAGCGAAAATACATCTGGATATTACATTTAGTTTGTACCTTGAAATGCACATGCATTGTATAAAGATTTCTTTTAATCTTAGCAGCTATTATTCTACTTGCACTGATTACTTTTACCTTGTTTCCAGGTGAGTTTGACCTCCTGCTTTGAATTCCAGCAGGGCTGCGGGCTTAGAAATATGATACAATATGATTCCTCGTCAAATTCAGCCAATGTTTTCTAATTTTTTGATTTTAAACAGGTGAAGACGCTGAGAAAGATAGATGAAAGCCAGATATCAACATATTTGTTCAACAGCGTTCCTTCTTTTTATGTTTATGTAGCAATAATTGATAGAATATTCAGCATTCCAGCCTTGGCTGTCCTTCCTTCTAATGTTCGCTGCACTTTCTTTACACAAACTCATAATCTGTCCTCCTATTACCTTTTCATTTTCTCCTCTCTTCAGTGCCTTCTCAAATATCCTCTCTGACTCAGACTAATGTCACTTCTCTCATTTCTTTATCTCCCAAACACACGGTGCTCTCAATGTCACACAGTTGAGGGAAGAACACAAATTGCCCTAACTTATGTCCTTACTCCTCACTATCTATTCCATATTAATTTCCCAGGTCTCCTCAGCTCTTTCCAAAAAATATGCAACCTCGTCACGCGGGCACTAACGTCGTGGCAGTACAATAGCGTATCTGTGACTTTTTTACTAACAAGCATGCTGTAATAGCACTATTTACCATAAATGGACAGAGATACGCCTTGGAATTTTTACCCCCATAGACATCCGATGACCCAATGTCCAACAAAGGAGACTCACTGCAGTGTTATTAAAATCTAAATTCCCTGTTAGGAATATGAAGTGTTATACTTGATTGTAAAGGAGAATGAGACATGTTGATTAGATGTGGCGAATGCAGCGTTATTGCTCGCTATTTGTTAATATCCTTTACTTTCCAGATCATTAATTAAGTCTCTGTAATGAGGTTTTTAATTCCAAATGAGTATTAGGGTAATTGTCCTTGTTAGAACAACAGCAGTGTTCACTGAAGTGACACCCATCGCTTTGTTTGTACACCAACCTACTGACCTGAATGTATTGGTAGCTAAGAAATGTTACCACCCACGTCACTTAGCTAAGCAATTTGTCAAATGTCAGAGAAAAACAGCTCGTGGTTGTCACTGTGCTTTGTTGATCCAACTGAAGGCACATTAGACACGATGTTCGTAGCACCATTGTTCTCTGAAACAAAGAGGGGGAGGGGGGGGGGGTACTGCAGCAGGTACTTGTACTAGGAGAACAAACGTATTTGATGGTATTTTGATAATTACCCCTTTGATCTGTACACGACCTGTAAATTTAATAAAAGCTTCCAGAAAAGTCTTGGAGAATTTGGTACACGTTTAAAATCAATATTATTTAATTCAATTCAATTCAATTTTATTTATATAGCGCCAAATCACAACAAAAGTTGCCTCAAGGCGCTTCATAGATACAGAGAAAAACCCAACAATCATATGACCCCCTATGAGCAGCACTTTGGCGACAGTGGGAAGGAAAAACTCCCTTTTAACAGGAAGAAACCTCCAGCAGAACCAGGCTCAGGGAGGGGCGGGGCCATCTGCTGTGATTGGTTGGGGTGAGAGAAGGAAGACAGGATAAAGACATGCTGTGGAAGAGAGACAGAGGTTAATAACAGATATGATTCAATGCAGAGAGGTCTGTTAACACATAGTGAGTGAGAAAGGTGACTGGAAAGGAAAAACTCAATGCATCATGGGAATCCCCCGGCAGCCTACGTCTATTGCAGCATAACTAAGGGAGGATTCAGGGTCACCTGGTCCAGCCCTAACTATATGCTTTAGCAAAAAGGAAAGTTTTAAGCCTAATCTTAAATACAATATTCATATTACTTCTTAGCATGCACTATTAGTATTATTAATAGTGCATGCTAAAAGGTCTATTAACTACACAATGGGAGACGAATATACGAAAAATACTTGTAATAGATGGAAGTTAACAAGTACTCTGAAACTCACCAGAAGTTTTGCTAGAAATAATATTACTAAGCTGTCAAATGAATTCAGTCAGTTAATTAATTGGGGATGTTCAGGTTTATTTCTGTTTTGTTTTTTTCTCTCTCTTGCCAGTGACATGCATGTGCAAGCAGGTTGAGGTCAGATGTCAGACTTGCACCTATCCATGAGTAAAACTGTGCATAAGAGGGATTCTTTCAGGGGAAAAAACTGCATGCCCTTTTTGTTCTTTAGCAAAAATACTTGTAGGACATAATGTCCTCCAGGGGTGAAGGAATTAGCATTTAGGTGAGAAAAACCTAACTTTTACCTAACAAAGAACCACACGGTAACCATAGCTTCAAATTGGTTTTCTTATCTCACCTACTATTTCTCTCTGTGATAATAGCCAGGATTCTTCGAGGTGAATTTCCATACAAATTGTATAAGCATTACCAAGCCATTATTGTGCATTGAGAGACCTCAAATTAAATTAATCCAGCACTATGAAAAAGGAAAAAAAAAAGTTTCTAAATTATTCTGGCAAAAACAAACACACACAAAAATAAATAATTAAAAAAAACCTCCCACCTCCCCCACACCTTTCTGTTTGCTTTAACCTGCACTACTCCATCATTCACTTCTGATCTTTTTCATATATTTTTGCTACTTTCTCCAATTCTGTGCCTGTCCTCAATTCCTTTTCTAAAGGAGAAAAAAAAGATTGTCCTGCTTTCAGGTCATTCTCAATGCTTTCTATTTCTTTTCCAGCCGGCGTACCCATTTTTGACACATCTCTGTTTTCTGTTCCCTACAATGTTGTCTAGGCAATGGATTTCTTTTTTCAGTAACACCATCTTTTTTTCTTTCTTTTCCCTGTTTTATTCAACTACGTTCTCCTCGAAAAGTTGGTAAGTGCAAAGTTGGAAAAGAAGAGTGGCAGATTGTGGCCTTTCTTCTTTCCTCAACCCTTAGATAATCTTGTCACAGCATCACTCTCCTTGACTCCTTTGCTTGTAGTTAATCAACTCCTAATTTCTCAGGTTACCTCTGTGTCTCGTGCTCGAGCTTGCCTCAGTGTTGACATCCCTGCTCCCTCTTCCAAATTTCCCTCCAGACAGCCCTCTCGCCCCCATCTGTCTCTTGCTAACCTCCTCCGTGCCATCTTTTGCTCACCACGCATCTTGTCCAAGCATCAGACCTTATCCCTTCTCCCCTGCCTACAGTTTTCTGTCCAACTCATCTCCTAACACTAAGTGGCAGGGCCTCAGATGGACTGAAGTTTGAATTGCGCCAGCTAAAAAGGTTCACCAGCAGGGCAGACAAACGCTGCCAAGGACCTCTGGCAAGCTGGGGTCTCGGTGGACAGGAAGGACGGGCACGAACGAGGAGGAGAGAGGCCGGATGAAAGTGCACGTCTTGTGAGGAGGGCTATCGCACTGTCTCAGGGTCTCCGAGGATGAAAGGAGTGCCGTGACTCCAGTGATAAGCAAAATCACAAGGCAGCCAATGAGAAAGAAATTTAGTCTTCTGAAGGAAACGGGAACAATCATAAGTTGTATTATAAAGTATTGAATAATGGATGCGTAATCAAATGGAATATAAGAAATGGCATCAGCCAGGGTTACATTAATAGATAACCTGTAGAGGAAGGAGGTAAAAGATCACGTACAACATCTTTATTAATATGTCGATATGATTAAGTTAATTATTATTATAATTTAAGCGATGATACATCAAAACGCTGGGGAAGCTTTGAGGGTAAGAGCTGCCAGAAAAGTAGAAATATTACTTTTGCTGTTAGATAAAACGTAGAAATGCAGCACATTCTCATTTCTTCTAAGTTACATTTTTATATAACAGCTTCAAGCTAAACTATTTGTGGGTAACGCAGCTCAAAATGCCAAAGGAGCTTGGAAAGAAAAGTGTCTGGACTTCTTTAAGTTACTTGAAGACGTTTCACCTTCATCCGAGAAGCTTCTTCAGTTCTAAGGTCAAATGGTGGAGAGTCCCAGATTTAAACCTAGTGGGAGTTTCCCCCCACAGAGGGACAAAAGGACCCCCTGATGATCCTCTAATCGCCTGAGCCAAGGTGTGAAACTGGGTGTGGGTCCCAATCAGCCAGAGTTTCAGGTGAGTTCATTGTGAAACCTGGCCCCACCTTATCATGCGAATTCCTGAGGTCAGATGGCCCAGGATGTGAGTGGGCGTTAAGGCGCCTGGGGAGGGAACTCAAAACTGGATTATAGATGGCAGAGAGTTGGTGTCGTAAACCACCGCCTCTGTTCAAAGATGGTCGCTCACAGTGGACATAGATGCTTCTTTCACTCCTCTTTCAAACCATCTGTCCTCTCTGCTTCTCGGATGAGAGGTGAAACATCTTCAAGCAACTTAAAGAAGTCCAGATGCTTTTCTTTGCAAGCTCCTTTGACTACAATGACCTGGATGACTGAGAACCTTCACAGACATGCAGCTCAAAATGCAAACCCAGAGAATTATATTGTAAACTCTTTTCAAATTATCAAAAGACGCAAAATATGCTGGAAAAATATTTTATTCCTTGGAATTTCAGTGTTTCAGTCTAGAGATGGGCAGAAAGGAAACAATTATCTAGAATATTGCCTGTAAGTCAGTGGGAATGGGGAGTGGGCTGACAGAGTGTTTTGCTCGTTTGGCTCTGTCCTGGTGTAAAAATACTACAAGCTGGAAAAAGTCAGCCTTTCAGTGTCGTATGAAATAAATGGCAACAGTATAACCATTTCAAAATAAAGAATGTGGATGTTGTGCACACCCATTCCCAGGTGGGTACAGGACAAGGTCACAAAGGGATGTGAGATGCTTTAATATTTTCTCTGGCAGAGAAATCATAGCACCTGGCAGTCACGATTTCTTAAATATGTGGGAGAACTTGGAAAATACAGGGTTTGAAAAATGTGCTGTGTAATGAGGAGCCCAACTTAGCCAAGTCTAAAAGAATAAAGGCAAAACTTCCAAACTAGACGGAGGCTGAGCACAGCTTATACGTGACTCACTGATGCACATTTAGTTCTCTAAATGCTGGCAAGGCTTAACACTCTGCTTGTCACCCAGCGTGTTTGACAGGATGTCTTTGAGATCAGAGATTTATTTAGGTTTCTCCCGAATCTGTCAAAGAGCAACAAAGGCTTTTTGTTGCCATCCTTACATGCAGTATGTCAAATCTTTTCATTGCTCAAGAAATTGAGTTCAAACTCTCTTCATTGTCAACAAAGCTTTTGTTGTTCAAACTGGAAGGTTGCAGTTTGGCGCTACGTACCCTGAAGAACTTTTACAGTATTCAGGAACAACCACAGATGAGACCCGGACCATATTTTCTTTAAGTAGTTTTTATCTCTTCTTGCTTCCTTACATTAATCTCCTTCTTTACTGCTTCCATGATCTACATGGCCTTTCAATCATTGTTCTGGCCACACTGAAAAACATATTGAAAGCTTCTGAACTGAAGGCCCGGGAGCCAAGACGCTGTCGTTTTACAGCGTTGTAAGGGAGACTCCGAATCAGCATATTTTCATCTACAGCACATGCATCATATCACGCCCCGCAGACGCAGAGAGAAAGATTTACTGAGTTAAACCAGAGAACAAATTTACTTCACACTATCTTTATGAGATCTGATTTCATGCTTTGCAGGTTTGTGCGCACCACAGACAATAACAGTGCAGTAATCATGCAAGTCCAATTTCCAAAAGAATACAACCGTGTATTTCACATCATACTGCATGTTTCAATCCGTAAGCTATAAAGGAAGCATAAAACGTGTGATTTCTTTAAGCTTCCTGCTTTTATCACTGACCAACTGTTGAGGCAACAAAAATATGAGTCACCTTGTATGATTGTGGCTACAATAACGATCTGCTGAGCTTGTGATGAATGGTGTTTGTTCACCGTCGTGGAAATATCTGCAAACAAAAAGAGACCACAGACTGAAAATCGCTCAGCAAATGTACATATGCAGTATTTTATAAAAGAACTACGCATGAATGGCATTTCAATCTAAGGCTCCATAGCCCCCAGTGAATGTTTCAGAAGCAATGGTCATTTGGTTTTCCTAGAAGTTAGACACGAAAACACCAACGTCTGTGTTCAGTTAAAATAAGAGCAAGCACATATTTATATACAGGCAATCGCAAAGGAATTTGTCATCTTCTGCTCCCACTGGGATTCAGGAAGAAGGCTTCTTTTCTAAGGCTACGTTCACACTGCAGGCGAAAGCGCATCAAATCCGATTTTTTGACCCTATGCGATCCATATCCCATCATGGTATGACAGTGTGAACGACACAAATCCGATATTTTCAAATCCGATCTGGGTCACTTTCGTATGTGGTACTGAATCCGATACATATCCGATGTTTCAGAAAGCGACTGCTGTTTGATGGTCATGTCGCATTAAATCCGTCTTTTACGTCACCGACACAAGACAGACGCCAATTATCAGCGTCGGAGAAGACATCGCGAACGCTTCCTGGCCATCCGGTGAAACTGCTGGGAAGACAACGTTGGAGAAACGTGAACAACAGAAATCTGCAACTATCCTTTGAAGCACCGCTGCTCTAAAACAGCAATAAGGATCATTATTAGGTTATGTCTGTGAAGGTTCTCAGTCATCCAGGTCGTCGTAGTCAAAGGAGCTTGCAAAGAAAAGCGTCTGGACTTCTTTAAGTTACTTGAAGACGTTTCACCTTCATCCGAGAAGCTTCTTCAGTTCTAAGGTCAAATGGTGGAGAGTCCCAGATATAAACCTAGTGGGAGTTTCCCCCCACAGAGGGACAAAAGGACCCCCTGATGATCCTCTAATCGCCTGAGCCAAGGTGTGAAACTGGGTGTGGGTCCCAATCAGCCAGGGTTTCAGGTGAGTTCATTGTGAAACCTGGCCCCACCTTATCATGTGATTTCCTGAGGTCAGATGGCCCAGGATGTGAGTGGGCGTTAAGGCGTCTGGGAAGGGATCTCAAAACTGGATTATAGGTTATCTACATTATTATGTAAATAACAAAATAACTTAAAGCAAAATTGGGAAACGTAAAGTCTTTATATTAAGGGAAAACAGTCAAACAATACTGTTGCTCTGGGTCTAAACAGAGCGCGTTGTGTGTGACGTCTTCTTTTGCGCATGCGGGCCGCTTTAAGCGTTCACACTAGAGCGCGTTTGCTGTCGCATTTTATTTGTAGTGTGAACGAGCGGACAAAAAAATCAGATTTGATCAAAAAATCGGAATTGAGCATTAAGACCTGCAGTGTGAACGTAGCCTAATATGGGTCTTCTCAGATCAATAGCATTAAAAGAAACTAAAAATGCTAGCTCCAAAAGGAAAGCAATGTGTGTTTCCACTGGGCTGAAATCAGTCCTGAACGATCTGTCACCTGTATTTAAGGACATCACTTGAACAAATCTCATATTTCTTGAGGTTTGGACTTGACCCAGGAGACTCAAACACATTAGCTTATTTTTGTAGCTGATTTAATATTGCCTGTTCAGATATGGCCGTTGCAATAAGATGTAATGTCGCTCCAGCTCTAGACGATTAAAGTGGTTCTTTGTAGGCGTTGCATTATAGAACAGGCAGTATAGATGACTAGCTCGACAAACATAGAGCATTAAATGTGTAAGAAAGCTGAACAGTTGGCGCATACAACGCTTCTACCACATCCTCGGTTTACTCTTCTCGAGTGAAGCTGGCACATTTCTTTAAGTGAAGGTTTGTGTTTTTAAAGGGTGAACTGTGCCTTACATTTTTGCATTCATGTTTCTGCATGCTTGAGTCCCCTTCCTGGCATTGTCACACAGTTTCGGAAAGTGCAAAGTGGAGTCTCACGAGGCACCCTGTTGAATTTACACCATATGAAAGACAAGGAGGAAAGGAGTACTTTACAATTCCAGCAATAGCTCTGGTATCAGCCCTCCTTCTTACACTGGCTCATTGTGGGAAGGCAAATCCATATCCTACCACAATATGGACAAAGAAATGTCAAGTCTGTATGACTGACAGCTTCACAATACCAAAGTCTGAGGGGGTCTGCTCGAGTCTAGCGCTTAAGATGAGAAAGTTAGGAAAGTTGTATAGAGCAGCAGATTAAAAGCCTTTGAATCTTGGCTCGAGGATGTGATATATTTTACCTGAAAATATTTTTTAAAAAGATATCGCTTGCTTTGTACGGATCTCTACTTCTGAGGCACAGACTACTTTTAATTGGCATTTGTCTGGGGTGAAGAAAATGGCCACATTCACATCTAGACTACCCATTAAAGACAACAAAAGAATCCTCTTTTTGACAACAGGTGTCTTTGAAACCAGATGAAAAGAATCCATCTTGCACATTTGGAATTTTCAGCATCTCCCCCTCTCACTGTGTGTTTGTTTGTGCATACATGCAAGAAGCTGCATGGGATTACAAATAGCGCAATAATCTATGAGCTTCTGTTGTTATACTTCAATAATCAGCCAGCAATTACACTCAAATTAAAAAAACGAAGGTCCACTTCCATGGATCCAAACCAGCACCAGAGTCAATATAAAGCTGAGCTACGTGTGTTGGTTACTAATGTAAGTGTCATTTTATGTAGTGAATGTTATCACATGTTAACTGACAAATGCTGTACGTCTCCTGCAGCTATAGAAAGTGAAATATTCTTCATATGTAAAAAGTGGCTTTGCTGACTGCGGCCCACAGTTCCACACACAGCGTTGGCTCTCTGGAATAGCTTGCTGTCACACCGACATGTTGTCATTATTATAATTAGTTCCACCTGCGTTTTTCCTGATTAAATGAGTCACCAGTCTGCAGGAGTTCACCATATCATGACTCAAACATAAAGAGGGAACAGGCGGCAGTGGTGTTGCTCCTCAGCAGGGCTCCACAGCCTCACCCTCGCTCTCATCAGAGACCTAGGCCCTGCTGGAAGCAGCACAACAGATGCGAACTTACTGTGCACTGCAGAGAAAAAAAGTGAACAACAGAATATAGCAAATAATGTTTATCGTTTAAGGAAAGACGCACTGGAATCTGAAATAGCTTATTGTAGAATCTGAGACATGCTTGTGGGATTTTGAGCACATCCAAAATGAACTGTGCCTCACCTGAAAAGCAGATGAAAGCAGGTGGCAGCAGCATAGCGTCATGTCATCAGAGCCCAGTCTGTACTCTGTGTTCAAAAGTTGCAAGTATGACAGAGTATCATATAATCACATTAAACTTTAGCATCAATCCGACAGTTTTTCTTCTGGTCTCAGAATACTTCTTAAAGAAAAGCGTCTGGACTTCTTTAAGTTACTTGAAGACGTTTCACCTCTCATACGAGAAGCTTCTTCAGTTCTAAGGTCAAATGGTGGGGAGTCCCAGATTTAAACCCAGTGGGAGTTTCCCCCCACAGAGGGACAAAAGGACCCCCTGATGATCCTCTAATCGCCTGAGCCAAGGTGTGAAAATGGGTGTGGGTCCCAATCAGCCAGGGTTTCGGGTGAGCTCATTATGAAACCTGGCCCCACCTTATCATGCGATTTCCTGAGGTCAGATGGCCCAGGATGTGAGTGGGCGTTAAAGCCTGGTAAATGGCCTGTAGGACCCCAAAGCGCTTTACACAACCAGTCATCCACCCATTCACACACACATTCACACTGGTGATGGCAAGCTACAGTGTAGCCACAGCCGCCCTGGGGCGCACTGACAGGCTGCCGGACACTGGCGCCACCGGGCCCTCTGACCACTAGTAGGCAACGGGTGAAGTGTCTTGCCCAAGGACACAACGACCGAGACTGTCCAAGCCGGGGCTCGAACCGGCAACCTTCCGATTACAAGACGAACTCCCAACTCTTGAGCCACGATCGCCCCTAAAGCTGGTTAAGGCGTCTGGGGAGGGAACTCAAAACTGGATTATAGATGGCAGACAGTTGGTGTCATAAACCACAGCCTCTGTTCAAAGATGTCTGCCATCTATAATCCAGTTTTGAGTTCCCTCCCCAGACGCCTTAACGCCCACTCACATCCTGGGCCATCTGACCTCAGGAAATCACATGATAAGGTGGGGCCAGGTTTCACAATGAGCTCACCCGAAACCCTGGCTGATTGTGACCCACACCCATTTTCACACCTTGGCTCAGGTGATTAGAGGATCATCAGGGGGTCATTTTGTCCCTCTTTGGAGGGAAACTCCCACTAGGTTTAAATCTGGGACTCTCCACCATTTGACCTTAGAACTGAAGAAGCTTCTCGGATGAAGGTGAAACGTCTTCAAGTAACTTAAAGAAGTCCAGACGCTTTTCTTTGCAAGCTCCTTTGACTACAATGACCTGGATGACTGAGAACCTTCACAGACATTACTTCTGAAAGCACAGAATCCAAATTTCTTCATTTTGCCAAATTAAAAGGTTTCTATAAATCAGTAATATGGCTGAACTGGTACCTAACTCCAGCTTTTAGACCAGGTGAGAGTCGGGCATCGCCATGCTTTGAGGGTGGCAATGCTTTGATCTCATTTTGTCTTTTATCTTGATGTCTGTCTATTCGCATGGCACCAGAGTAAGATAGCATTCAGTCAAACAGAATGAGTCTGTGTAGCTCCAGCACATGCCTGTGATCAGCTATGAAGTATGGACTTTGGCAATTTTCTACCTTCTTTTTTTTTCCAGAATAGGTCAGGCATGAATCCAGTGATCCTCTAGGTGGTCTTTTCTTTGAAAAGGTTCAACGGGAATTCTACAAAGTTATGACTTGCCGTACAATGCCTCAGTGCCTGAGGAATGATAATTGGTTGGTTTAGGCATGAGAAGGAAATCTGAGGCTCAGTAGGAGGAGAGCCTTTTTTTTTTTTCTTTTTAGGGTCACAAGGGGGCTGGAGCCCAGCTGTTATGGGGAAGAGAGAGGGTAGCCCCTGGACAGGTTGCCAATCTGTTGCAGGGCTAACATGGAGACAAACTATTCATGCTTACATTCACGCCTACGGCCAATTAAAAATCACCAATTAACCTAAGCGTATGCATGTCTTTGGACTGTGGGAGGCACAGACACAGAAAGGCCCCTCACAGGACTAACCAAGACACTATCACACTGCCCCAGAGGGAAGGGGGGGGGGAAACTGAAATAAAAGCCTTGTGCAGTTTTTAAATTAAGTCAGAAAGATAAAAAAATTAAAGGTGACACATCAAGATGAAAATTCTGGACCTCATTAATTTCTAGACTCTGGTTCCAGCACTGAAGGCTTGGTTTGTTCTTTTAGCTGCAAGGGCACAAGCAACATCGCCAAGGACTGCAGCAACCAAAGGCTGGTAGAAAATCGTGGTCCTTAATCACAGAAATTATGCAACATTTGTGAGTTATCTTACAAATGATCCTTTACTCATCAAAGATTGCATTCCTCATGATTCGACTGCACTATCCAAGTTGCACTTCTCTGCCACTGAGCACTTGGAAAAATGAGAAGACAGTAGGGGAAAAATTTATTTAGATGGTGGCTGTAAATTCTCAGCGGAGCTCTGTCCTCTACACGAGCTTGCCAAGTTTTGCAAACTGTCTGACGGCGTTGCTTGCTGCATGACAAAATAACCTCCTCGCAGGGAGACAAGGTGATGCAGGACATAGCCGAAATGTGTTTATCCATTTCGCTTTCTCGTTGAAAATATCCAGCAGATTATTTCGAGGCAGGTAGATTCAGTGCTGATATTTTGTGGAGGAGTTCACCTGCACACACGTGAAGTTTCCTTTTTCAGAGCCCAAAGTGGGAGTGTCATTTATAGCATGGCTGCTTGGGTCCAGGTCCTCAGCAGGGCGTTGGCAGTTCGCTGCTAATAGCCTTCGCCTGTCAGCTCCTAATGAAACACACGGATATAGACAGGGGTTAATTAGCTGCAGGTGTGCCTCATTGACCACTCGGGCCAATCCTGGCTCACTTGAATCTCATCCATTTCTCAGTCTCCACCTGGTTCACCACAAAGCGCAGCACATTAAAGCACATCGCCTGTTAAACTGCTTTCAAGAACCACAGAAATGTCACAGAACAGGATTAACATGGCTGCTGTTCCTGTGGGCTGCGGCTGGTGAAGGCAATGAATGAATAATACAGTAGAGCTCACATTACTGGGCCATATCATTAGACACAATTAACTGATGTGCGGGGAATTAATTTAGAAGAGAGGTAAAGTCTGAAAGTATCGATTTGCACATGAGTGATGGCCTGATCGGTTAATCGCCTGCGTTACGCTCGGTATTTAACATTAGAGTCAACAGTAATAGCTGCATCTCTCCTTTTATTTCCCTCTGCTTACAATGACAGAAAGCATTCTGCATTCATCTCCTTTTAAATGGACAGAAAACACATGAAGCTTTATTGTCCTCTAACTTTATATTCCTCCCTTTGTGGGTGAACTCTGTGGCAAATGCAAAATCGACTACTGCAGTGAAGATTAATGGATACTGATTGCTGAGCCCAATTTACCTTCCGCCAGTCTATTGCCGTGGACAGGGATGGCAAGCAGTAAAAAAAAGTGGAGGGACATTCTGTAGTCGACACGAATCACAACATATTTACACATTTAATAAGCCACTCGTAGAAAAGCAGATTTTCTGCACTCAGTGAGTCTGCTGTCATCACTAAGAAACACGACGGTCATAAAAACTAGAGAAACTCTATGTGATGCTTTCTTGGTTTATACCTTTGGTACACGGGTAATGTCTGATGTCTGATGATTCAGATCTCTGCCTCAGATGAAATGATTTATTTGGAGAACCAAATTCATGACGTGATCCATTCTTAATGAATTTGAAAACAGTTCTTCCTGATGAAAACTGGCGAAAAAGCATTCTGTAAATTCAAATCCATTATACTGCAAAATTGAATCCAAAGACTATCCATCAACCCTCTGCAATTTTCTCTTTTTCTCTTTTTGCAAAGCAATCCAGTGGTGTGGACTGGATGCTTTGGCAGGCCATATCTCGCCTACAGGCTATATTTCTGGCTCCTCTGCTATAGAAACTAGAAGATATGAGACTCCAAAAATATCATTAATAACCAGCTATGTTTATGCCAGCGAGTCTTCTATCCTAATAACCAAAAAGGTAATACTACGTTCTCAACGATACCGCCAAAAGGACTAATGCAACTTTCAAAAAGACATTCAGGATGTGACAGTGCTACAGTAAAGGTTCGATTGGTTTAAGAAGGGCATCGAGTTCATTGTTTTGGTAAAATGAAGTACTCTAAGTAAATTAGAGGGGGCGCTTTGTCATAGTTTGCCATAATTACTAGAGCTACCTAAGGGGGTTGTTCCCAGAGTGTGAGTTGAAATGACTGACAGAGCCAGTAGAGGTCACTTGACAATACATATACGATAAGCTGCTTATACAAAGGACCTCTGGGAGTATTTTTGTTTATTTTGTGTTTTTAAACAAAATAATTACCTAATTTGTAATAATGATAGAATTCCCCATATACAGTGTGTATGAGTGTGATAATGGCAGAAAATTACCTGTTTAATTCGCTTACTATTAATATTAGGACAGGTGTGTGTGTGTGTGTGTGTGTGTGTGTGTGTGTGTGTGTGTAATAAACCAGACAACTGTCTCATCTAAAGCCTTCCTAGCTGCCGCAGTGATTTAAACGATTACGACAACTTTCCACAAATGCAGGTGGAGAACGTGGTAATGGCGAGCAGACCTCTGTGATGGAACAGTTGGATGAGGGAGATAGTAGAACAAAATTACTTGAAATTGGCCTCTCCAAATGGCTTTTTAATGCTCCTTTTTGAAAGCTTTACCGCTTAACAACTGAGGTTGGTGTCATTTTCTGCCAGCGGGATCCTGTTTGTTTCAACCATTTGAATCTCACTTTTTTGCCGTCACCGAATTTTTGAATGCTTCTCCCTGCCTATGATTAATCAATAGCACGAGTGTATCACTAAGTGCAGTTCACATTATGTACGACCAAATGTACCAAGAATAATTAAGGCCAAGCCCAACTGATTTGCTTCGGCTTATTTATGAGGGAGAACAGAAATGCAGCTCTCTTATGTAACTCGGCCTCTAATTGAATCTAAGAAGTTTAAGTCAATTCTAGTTGGTAATTTCTCTTTATGTGAAAATTTAAAAACTAGATGCAGTAAGTTATTCATACTTATATATTTCAGACCAGTTTTGCAATCATGTGCATCTTTATTATTTTTCATTTTAAGAAGTGTCTGGGTCAAATTTTGTGTTTTTAGAGTCAAATTTGATTACACTTTCAATGATAGGAATTGCAAGAAGCATGATAAAGTGTTTTTACACAGCATAAATGTTGCTGTTTAAATACATTTACCACCATTGATTTTTGTATTGTATTGTATCTTTATTTATTTCAGACATATACAGAAAAAAACCCCAATATATACACAAGTACACATACTTGCATTTACAAATATGAATATATATGTAAATACACACACGTATGTGCTCAGATAAAACAAAAAAAGAAAATAAATAAAATAAAACGGAGTCTAAATGACATGAAATGACAATTATTAGGTCTGAAATGGAGTAGGAAGAAGTATAACATACTTATTAATCCCTACCCCATGCTCAACATTCTATTGAATCCCACTATTCACCTAATTCCCATCATCACTTACCCCACACAATAACCAAGGAGAACATGTATAAACATAGCTACAGTGATAGATATAATTTAGATACAATTTAGCATAGTTATATATACAATGGGTGATAAACTTTATCAGTTTCATATTCTTCCAAAATCAGTTTTCGAAACATCTTTATAAACTGACTAATGCTGGCCATAGTAAAAAGAAAATCCCTACTACGCTGTATATATGACTGGTTTCCCAGTTTGCTTCACTTTTGTATCCCTGGAACAAAACTGCTCCATTTCATCAGTTAAAAATAATAGAGAAACTGAACGTGTAACTAACTGAAGTATGCACCCTTATAAAAAGCCAAAGAAATAACATTAGAGTTGCTGTTCGCTTCTATGGACAAACGATGGACTCCTCATTTAAAGTTATCTGCTCTAAATTGGAGCCACTTTCTCACTATATCCCTCTTTGTTTCTGTCTTATTCCCTCTTTCGTTCTCATTATAAGACTGAATTCATTACACCCTTTCTGCTTAGCATGAATGAAGAGTAGCTCGTGGGTATATTAAGATGTGCTTCCTGCTTTTTGCTTCACCTGGATGTGGCTTCTGTAGTCATTAAACTACCAAGAACAAAAGGACTGATCGGGGATCACTGCACAGGTCATATGGCCATATTAAAATGCACTGCAACAAAAGGAAGAATGATACTAAATGACAAGTGGGAATAAAAGTAACTTCTGTTATCCCAAGGTTTTTTACCCTCCTTCCTTGTATCCTTATATCATTTTAATACAAATCTCTTAACCTTTGAACGCACAACGTGAGGATGTACCATTATAAGGTAATAGCCTCTAAGTGTAAAAAGTTGGAGACTTTCCTCTTCTCAGCAGTAAAAGTTCTACTCATTTGCTGCACAGGCTATATTAGCAGTATTGTAACACTGATTATACTCAATTACTTACTTTTGGTTTGATGGTTATGCTTCAGTTCAGTTGTATTTAGTTCAGCCCGTTCTCACTCCCGAGGCGTAACATGCCGACGTTTTGTCACGTCCCGTGGCGTTCCTGAGGAACGCGAAAGGAGACCTTCGGCGTTCTTATGGTACGCGGCGGGTTATGGGCGAAATCCAGTGCAATGACGCTCCCGTGGTAATAGACGTTCCAGCCCTGTATTGCAGCCCTAAACCTAACCTTATCCCTAGCCCTAACCATAACCTTTTTCCTGATCTTAACCAGGACTTTAATTACGTTAAATAGCGTGTTTCTAAGTGATTTGAAGAAAAAGAGCGAACATGTGTAGATTGAGTCCATACGGTTCTCATATTTCCTCATTTTTCCGAGGTCGTCATTTAGGAACGTGGTGGGTAGCCGTAAACGTAATATGTTGACGATTTGTCACCTAGCGTAAAATGTTACGCTTTGGGAGTGAGAACGTGTTGATTTAGTTATAAACCTGGACTATTGTTGAGCTAACTTTTGTTTTTCCATGTTTCCTATTACATTAACTTGCATTAGCTCATGTTGCATCCTTCTATATATCTATATTTTCAACTGGCAAAGTAATTGGAATATCAATTACTGGGAGGGATTACTGGGACCGTTGACATACTAGTCAGCTCACGTAAATCGTTTGAATAGCTGGATAAAATCAGACATGCCTGAACAATTAGGATGCTTGGATCCAAGTTCAGTTTGAAACACTGGGAGTCAAAATAAATGTTTGGCTTAGGTGGTCGAGTGAGTGGTCCAAAGGTTTGATCCCTAGACCCCAGACCCTCCAGTTACTCATCTACTTGAGCAAGACTAGAGAAAGCTGCTCTAGCTGGTTGGCCAGTAGCTTGGACAGCAGCTGTGGCTTTAGAGATAGTGCAGGTCAGAAGATTGATGGATCAGTTCCTGGCTTCTCCAGTCCGTGAGTATGAGTGGAGTTTGCCAGAATACTGAACCCTGCATCCATCTTTCTGTATGAACAGCTGAATGTGGCTTTGTACTAAAACCTTTTTTGTATTCCAAAGGAAAAACAAGTGTTATCTAAAGGCCAGCCCATTTACGTGTGTGTGAAAGTCTGAATGATGTAAGTGCACACTTTTATTATTTGCTCCCAAATGGAAATTTGTCATGGACGAAAATCCCTCTTGAATCCAAAGGCTTCACCAACTTCCTGAAAGTCTAGACCATCTACCTTCCGTATAAGCAGCCTCTCACATAGTTTGGATCAGCGTATCTTAAAAAGCCCAAGTGGAGAGTAGCGGAATTGGTTATTTATCTGCCATATCAACTTATTTCTGGGTAATGAAATAGAGAGTGAAAGAGATGATAGACGTAGAGAGAGAGGGTGGATGACAGTCACGAACTCTATGTGACTTGGGTGTATGACATGTGCCTTGCCCTGCTGAATCATGGCTTGCCCTCTGTCTGTCTCCATCCCACTCTCTTCCACCTTCTCCTGTTCCTTCCCATCTCTTTCTCTCGCTCACTATGCCCTTAAAACTTAAACTCTCCCTATCACTTACCAGAACTACCCAAACTCACTTTTGACATCTCTTGCCTGCCTCTCTCATCCTCCTCCACCCCTGCCTCCTCCTTTATTTCAGTGCTTGTGGGAACTGCTTACTCTTCCCTACCTCCTCCTCTCTTACTCATTCATCCCTGTGATGCCTGCCAGCGAGCCACCCTCTTCTTATTCCTTCCTTATAGTTTCCAAAAACACTTAGCAACCTTGCATTGCTTCATCTAAAGACTGGCTAACTCACTTGCTCCTTTCACTTTTCTGCAACTGTGATTTAATCAGTGCACATGATAACTTTTTAAAGGTGTTGATTTTAATTTAATATCTGCATAGATTATAATTCATGGTACAGATTGAGTCTTCAAAAATTATATTTTTTGTTTGGTTTGATTTGTTTTAATTGGTGTGTTATTTTTCTGTTGCACTCCAAGTCTCTTGATGAGAGTGCAAATAAAAGCTTGGATTATTTAAGCCAACAGTACACGCTTGTAAATTCACTGAGGGGAAATATAGCTCATATTTCTGCCATTTAAAATTTTGCGATGGTTATAATAGTGATAAATTACAGAATAATTAGGGAACGGCAATTTACATGGTGACTAATTGGCATAAAATATCATATCAAAATAAAATTAATCTCTTTGACAGGTTTTCAGCAGCCTGGATGCTGATGCAATGGGAGCAAAATTTGGATTCCTCTCAAATCGTTCATAATAAAACAGAAATATCGTCAGTTTTGTGAGTTATACTAGGACAAAGTTAACTTGAAAGCCAACTCATTAATTTGAAAGTCTGAGGAGAGGTCGTTCAGAGATACTTACCTTTGAAGTTTTTTATTTTTAGCACCATAGAGAATATGTAACCCCAATTCCAAAAAAAGTTGGGACTGTGGAAGTGGAAATAAAAACAGAATGCAATGACTTGCAAATCAAATAAACTCATATTTTATTTACAATAAAAAATAAGAAATGCATCCAATGTTTAAAATTGTTACATTTCATGACAAATATTCGCTCATTTTGAATTGACGGATAAAAAAGTTGGGATTAACTAGCAACAGGTGAGTAATATGATTACAAATGAAACAAGCTACAGTTTGCTCAGCCATGCAATGTGGTCACATGATCCAGAAACAGCCTTCTTCTCTGGGCCAAAGCCTAATGGACGGAGGAAAAGTGGACAACTGTTCTGTAGTCACGAAACAATGTGAAATTCTTCCGTAAAAACATGGATGGACTAAAGAGAAGAGAGGCCATCCAGCTTGTTTTCAGTTGCCATCTTGCACATATGGATACTGCAATTATTACAACAGCATGACATCATAGAAGAGTCTCCATCCCGAATTTCTTGAGGTCCAGAAGTTTCACCTGTCGAAAACTTTTGTGGCATCATTCAATTTGATTTATTTATGTAGCGCCTCAAAGCATTTTATATTACGAAGAGAAAAATATGACAAAGAAAACCCAAGACTGTTGAGCAGGTAGAATTCCATATCAGACAACAATGGGACAACATTCCTCTCCCAAAAGTCCAACAGCTGATCTCTTTAGATCCCAAACATTTATGGACTGTTGGTAAAAGAAGCGAGGATGCTACAGAGGGGTAAATATGGCCCCGTTCCAACTTTGAGACATGTTGTTACCGTCAAATTCAAAGATGAGCTAGTTTTTTAAATGTCTAAGTTTAAACCTTTAAGACCTACCATAGAACCAAGTCCGCCAGAGCTTATATTATATGTTTACATGCTGTGGAGCCATTTTTGGGAGCATTTCAAGTTGATATACATCAATACAACCATTATAGCCCAGATTTTAATAATATGTCTGCATTAAGTGCATAGTGATTACATAAATTGTAAAAAAGTGCAATAAACTACAAAAAAATTGAAAATCGTTTTTGCTTTTTTAACATATATTTCTAGTTAGAGAAATTTAAGAGGCTTATCCCTCAAAATTGTAAATACAAAAAAGTTGCACAAAATAGTTTCCTACCACAGAAAATTTATTTTGAGTGTCTTCATAGTTTTATTTTTGAAATACACCAATTTTTATACACTGCAGGAAAAACGAAAATAAATATTATGATGCAAATTTGCAAAAAAACAGCATATGCATCAAAATAAACTATTTCCAGCAGTGCAATATGAGTCCTAAGCATCCCAGAAACGACACAGAAAGTCATAAAGTCAAACATAACTTTTAAAAACACCAGTATAGGCTCATGAGGCCCTGATGGTAAAAAAAACCCAAAAAACTACATTTCCGCGAAAATGACGTCACTTCCGGTTTTGGGCAGGTAATGGCGGACATGCAAAAGTTTGCGCTGACGTCTATTCCGATGTAGGAAGTGTTATGAACAGCTGATCGGATCGGCAAAGCGTGTTTCTGGAATATTATGTTTTTGTTGCTGCAAGTGCTTTTTATGCAGTTTTTGCAAAGTTATATGTGGAAGGAAACTGTGACCGAGGACAAGCTGATGGCATAAGATGTAAGTACAACTCCTCAGGTTTCATATGCAAAAAAAATTATTGCGCTAGCTTACGTGGTTGCAGAGCTACAAGGATTTAAAAATAGTTAAGCAAAACAGAGCGTGCTGCTCTGACCGGCTTTAAAGGGTTAAACCTTGGATGCTTTATTTCTTCTGTAGTAAATAAAATCTGGATTTACAAGAATTTAAAACCCTCGTGCTGCATTTTTATTTGCATTTTATACAGCACCCGAATTTCTTTGTGATATGGGTGGTAATAATTTCAATTGACACCACAACCACAACTCTAAATCATCTTCTTTGTTTCACTCCTTATATGCCTCACCCTCTGAACCACACAGCCCAAGCAGATCAAGTCTGTGAAAGAACACATCGCAGTTTTAAAATGACTTTTAACAGTCACACAAAAAGAAATCCAATCTCAAGGAAGCAGAGCATCGATTTTTTTGTACCGTCACGAGCCTCAATAAAACCAGAATGCAACACATTCACATTACATCATGCTTTTTTGAATAACAGACCCAAATCATCAACTCTTTTTCTAAAGCTATAATTCTCTTCCTTTAATGTTCCACTTCCATAACCTGTGGTGTCACTCCTTCCACCTACACTTTCAGCCCGTGGCTGAATGCAATAGGTTATTTTCCGAGCCTTATTGGGAAAGGAATTATGAGAAAGAACAAGCAAGGATACATGTGGATGAAAAGGGAAAAGATCAAAGAGATAAATCACACAAAAAATTACAAAATAACAGGAAAATATCATCCGTTGAAGACAAATGGCAGTAAACAATATATAAAGGGTATGTGGTGTTATGGAATATTTAAAAGTGAATCTTCAAACATGTAATTCAAGGGTTGGATTTGTGCATTATAATCTGGGGGCTAGAGAGGAAGATGCGTTGTCAGTGATGCGACCCCAGTGATGACTGACAGCTCCCTGTAGGCGTTCCCGCGGTGACTCAGAAGTTTTGCTGACTATTTATGTCTTCATTTTGATGAGTTGAACAGCACAGATGATGCACAGCGGCCTTAACAGATTGGACCAATTACTGCATGTCTAAATAATACAGAGTCCAATCACCATGCAAAATGTTCAAACTTTGGATTAAACAGCATTTTTTGACATTTATAATTTGTTCTGTAGTGAAGGAAGGATGTGCATAACTTTTTCTCCAGCTTTCATAAACAGTTCTCTTTGTGAATACACTTCAGGCCCATTTAACTTCAAGGCTTTCAAAAAACATCCCTGGTGTACAATTTGTCCTTCTGCAACTCAAAAGGGCTCAGTCAACCAATTTTGAGAGTGAAAGTGATTTCAACCCAAGTCCTCGGAACAAAAGTAACGTCAGTTAAAAGCTGTTGTCTCCTATGGTTGGACCTTTCTGTCTCGTTTTGTGTCACTTTGTTTTAATGCTGCGCAGGGTACAAATTTGAGGGAGGTCACTGTCGAATGAAAGCGAAGACTGCAATTCCATCAGCTAAGCACAAATGCAAGGACGAAGCACTACTGTGTTTAGACTGGTGAAAAATGTGCAGTTTGTAGAGAATTAACATTCTTTATTCCCTTTACTAGCCACATTCCAGCATTAATGAAGGGATAGGGGATTATTTATAATATATTATTCACTGAAACAAGATCTCACCTGATTTTTCTATTAATTTTGCATATTATTTGAGGTGCGTGACAAGCATTCCCAACCAAAAATAACAGTTTGGATGAGTCTGACAGTTGAAATAGTGAAGAATTTCCATCTGATACTGGTTATCTGAAGCTGCCATGTTCTTGATCTATACTTATTCTTTTTTTTCCCATCCCTTCGTGTTTTTCTGCTTTTCCATTTCATTCACAGTGGGGCTGGAGCCTATCCCAGCTACCATAGGACAAGAGCCAGGGTACGCCCTGGACAGATCGCCAATCTGTCACAGAGCTAACACAGAGACACGCTCACGTTCACACCTGTGGGCAAATTAGAATCACCAATTAGCCCAACCTCTCTAATGAAATGCCTTTGGCGTGTGGGAGGAGTACGCAGAGAGCACTGATGCTGACAGGAGAACAGAAATGCCCCGGCTAGACTGTAGAGGTGTGGTAACAGTGCTAACCACTCCACCACCACGCTGCCCAACAGAAGCTTTCAAAGTAATACATTTCTCAGGAAAAGACAAGGATAGATGCTGGAAAGAAAGCAGTTTGAAAAGTTGAAAAAAAGGATATGGATAAACAAACAAACTGTAGTTCCCTGAGTGGCCACTAAAGGCTCCAAAAGTGACTCAAAAGCCAGCTGCAGAAATAAGCATGTTTACAGCCTGGTATATAAGTCAGTTTTGCTCCTTATAGCACATGAGTATGAAGGTGTCATTTTCCCCCTGTATTCAAATATATAATATATACAGAGACACCAGTTTGCATTTTACTGAAACGTAAAGGTGTGTGAGTGATTGTTGCAGGTTGTTTGTTTTATTAAGGCGTTGGCCAAGAATGCAAATTCAGAAACATTAGAAATGTAGCTTTGCCCAGTGTTGCCAGCTCCTCAGTAAGGAAAATCGCTATTGGCTGTCCTAAAAGTCGCTAGAAGTCGCTAAATGACGTCATCACCTAATTTGCATAATTGGTCATGCTAATGTAATTGTAACCTATGTTGTTGTAGAGAGAAATAACATCGTGGAAGAGACATAAAGTGAGTAAAAAACGTCCTAAATGCATTTAGAGTTTATTTAGAACTACAAATTAAATTTCTTTTAGCAATTATTGTTTTTTTAATGTCACAATTCCAACCCTGCACCTTTACCCGGGCTTGGACCGGCAAAAGTGACCCGAAATAGGCACTCTGGTGGAGTTACTTTGTGTGTGTATGTTTATAAGCAGTTTTAAACCTTGTGATCCACAAAACAGCATAAGAGTAAAAGAGTAAAAGAAGAACTGACTGCGTTATAGCACCCGCTGCTTGTTGAGAGTAAAAGCGATACGCGCTTTCACGTCTTTTTTTAGCATAGCATAGCATTTTAGCGTCTTTTTTTAGCATAGCTACTTTTTTTTTAGAAAAAAAGTCGCTAGGGGGTCTGAAAACTCGCTAAATATAGCGACAAAGTTGCTAAGTTGGCAACACTGGCTTTGCCATGCAATCGCTGGTTTCAATGTGACATAAATACAGTCTGTTAGTTAGAAATCAGCTGTTGCTGAGTGAAACAGCTGTTGGGTTACTTCATGAGAGTGCTGAACTAAATGTTAAACCAAAACAGTGAGCTAAAGGATGTTAAATAGTTCGGCAGCTTTATGGGTTTTGTGATCATTCAGGTCATACAATTTGGTCAAATGAAAACGACTCAAGACTTTTGGTTTTGTTGCTCAGTCCTGCATAGTTTTCGCTGAGTGTGTTTAAGGCATAAAATAAGCAGCCCCAGCCTCAGCCTGTTGTTTGGACCACTCTTCTTTATGGATGCAGAGCAGACTGCTCAGATGAAAGACTTTCCGCCACTTTTGAAGATGCACATACCTTGTTACTATAGCAACCACTTTGGGCCAAAACAACAAAAGAAGAGGGGGTACAAGGAGGGGAGAACAAATGATGAAACGATAAAGCAGGTCAGTGAAAGATTGCATTTAAATTCAACAAGGACTGGAATTCAGCGGATAGTCCGCTGATGTTTAAACACCCTCCACTCACGGCCATTAATCTGTCAGGCTGTGGCGAGCGAACAGGATGCCTCCCATCAGCCCAGGGCAGACTTGTGATCTGAAGCAATGTGTGAAAGCAATTTGAAAAAAACAAGTAAATCACTTTTAGACTGAATGCTTTTATTTTCCCAGTTGCTGACAATGTTGTGTTTTAAGAGCAAGCGCTAGTCAATTCCCCAAGACTTCTATGTTAAAATGTCCAGTTTTAGCCATGACGTTAGCATCCTTACAGGGAACAAACAGAACAATATATGTAACTTACCCATGTAAATTCTAAAACTTGTGCACTGGTAGTTAAGCAATATTAACATAGCTAGCTGGGTGGTTAACCAAACCAACAACTTGTCCAAGTATGTGCTCCAGTTTTGATGACTGAAATTCTTGTAAGTTATTAATATGCCATCAATTAGCAGATGTTTCACACTTTGACATCACAGTGTCTACGGATGCAGCTTGCTAACTCGCAAGTTAGCATCAGCACTCCACCCTTTGATCTAAATGTGGTCACTTCTGAACAAAACTTTTTAAAAAGATGGCGGTGATGGTGCTAGAAAAACAAAACAATGAATATATCCATCTTTTATATATTTTTTTATGGGGGTTGTTTTTGTTTTTTATTTCTTAATAAATTTAAAGTAGCTTTTTTTGAAGTTTTTCTTTTCTATTAATATTACAAATAGGGATGGGTACCGGTATCCGGTGCCATTATGGCATAAACAATTCTGACATAAACGGTAGTAACCAGACCAAAAAGCAGCGCACATTTCGGTGCTTTTTTTTCCTGAGATGTCATACACTTTGGATTCTAGCCAATCGTTTTACCTTTCCAAGGATAGTAGGCGGGCCCAGGTACGTACGTTCTTTTAGAGCAGAGCTACAGATTAAAAAATGTTTGATAGAGTGATACCATATATGCCCTATAGCTGCAAAAAAGGCTAACATTGGTATCTTTTTACAAAAAAAAAACAAAAAACAGCTAAACATGAGGGGTTTTTGGACAAAGTTTGTGTTTTCCGTTGTTTAAGCACTGGTTCCAACCAAAGGAGGTATGTTGTATCAACAGAAAAGGCTAACTTGGTTATCATTTTGCAGAAAAAAAAGAGACTTCTAAAAATAAAAACGTAAGAGGTTTTTGGACAGTTTGTGTTCTATATTCTTTAAGCATCGGCTCAAGCACCGTTTAAGCACCGGCACCGTTTCAAAAGTACCGGTTTGGCACCGGTATCGGAAAAAACCTAAACGATACCCATCCCTGATTACAAATATAGAATTTTATACTAAGTACATTAAAGAATAGATTTTGTGTTTACTTCTTTGCACAAGAAAAGGCTTTTATCTCACAGAATGCACAAACACACCTGCAAAAACTTGTAAATGACATAATATTGTGTAACGCAAAGCAAGAGAGTCCCAAATTGAGAAACCCAGACTCTCTGTTGCATCACATGATTATGTGGCTTATCCATACTGAATTTCATCAAAGCTGAATAGTGGACAGGGCAGTGTCATCATTCAGTTTCCCTCCACTCCTACAGAGCCGCCATCTGTCAAATATCAATTTACTTCCTGCTCTCTAAAGAGTGCTGAGCCCTAATTGGAAATAGCATGTAACGTATTCTCTGTTCTGCACACATGGAGAGTGAAGCTATCAGTCAGTCTGAGATATGAATATGATGCACTCGCTCCCTCATGCCCATCTGTGGAACAATTCGTTTTTTTATCTGACAGAGGGAAATAAGAACGATGAAGATTGTGATATTGTGTTTACTGGAGTGCAGATGGACAAACTGCAGCATGAGTATCGTCTCTATTTAGGAAAGAGACTTGTTCTGGAGTAACGTCTTGTTTCCTTAAGGAAGTGCTAGATGCTAAATCTACTAAATCTACTAAGTTAATGCTAAAAGTTAAAAGAACAAAGCAAAACTCCAATCTCCCTTTTTGCAGACGGTGTTCTTCTGCACCTCTTACACTTTTTTTTAGTAAGCTCAACCATCCACCTCTGCTTTCGCGATTTCATCATAAACTTCTAACTTGACAGTCGCTGCTTGCAGCAGACATCAACATCAATTTTCATGCTGAGGATTATCAGTCGTGATAAGAGCATGGTCTCCAGTCATGACCCAGATACTAAACAGCAGCTTTCAGTGAAAGAGTTCCCAGTGTCCAACCCCAAAGGTAGCACTCAGCTGTGGAGCGTGACCAGGGGCATACTTCCTTTCATCCCCCAGTGGCAGACTGTTAATGCTGCAGTATTATTTCCTGAAGAATCTGACACGAAATATTTGCATCACACAAATTTGTAGTTTGTGTCACTGAAAACACTATTTTTTTCACACCGAAAAAATTCTCACCATCCTACGTTGCTACCATTTGATTCGTCATGACTTCATGACATGTTGTTTATCCCAAAATGATATTCAGAGCGTGGGGTCACCACTCTGACACAGTAAAAGAAATCCAGCCCACATCACAGATGGACAAGTGCAAGTGGTCAGATCTTAAAATAGCAGCTGGAAGTGGCACAGAGCTGCTCCACATGACCTTAAAAAGTAGATAAGCCACATTTCAATCAGTTTTACATCAGCAAAGTCCCCGACGTTTGGCGAAGTATTCATAGAAGTAAAATAACCTTAAAGATGTCACAAGCTCAACAATAAACATGACTGGAAATAGAGACATTTCCCTCATCAGTGGCTAAGATGTGAAGAAAATTAGGTAGTCCTGCAGATACATCCTAAAACCGTCAATTAAAGTGTCCTAATGAGTTAAATTCAGTCAGACAGTATTACAGCTTTTAATCTGCATCCATCACAAGATGAGGAACTCTAGAAGAGTTCATTTCGACTTTTTTCTCCCTTTGATTAAAAATCCTATTATCATTTTTTTTCTCTTAACTCACTTTTACGTTCACTACTTTGATAAAGGCTACATTTGGATCAGCAAAGACCCAACCATGGCCACCGCTTTTAAGAGAGGAGAATAGACCGCCAGGCTATGCTCATCATGTTTCAGTCAGGAATAAAAGATACTCTGATTGCACTCCTCTTTTGTGTACGTGGAGTTCGTGCCCCGTTATGTCCTGTTAATTAATCAGCAACCTTAAATCTATTCTTTACATTCTTTTAATGCCTTATGATGTATATGATAGTGAATTCAGATTAATGCAGTCTGTAAAACAACTGTGTGTGTTTGTGTGTGCGTCCCTGTGGAGGTCAGCTAATCTGTCTTCCACTGTCAAGCTCACTCCAGAGGTGGAAACACACACACACACACACACACACACACACACACACACACACACTATCCCTGTCAACATATGAGTGCCCACAGGGAGAGGAAGTAGGGCAACATGCTGGAGACTCCCTGCCACCCACACCTGCCTACTCCTCAGGCTGCAAACACACACACACACAGTGGGGAGTTTCCACTTCCTTACATTTTTTTTTTTTTTTGGGGGGGGGGGGGGGGGGGATGCTTGGTTTACTTTCCCAGGCGACAACAAATGAAAAGGATTAAAAACTTGAAGGACATTGTCTCATTTTTGTTTTCAACAGCACTTAAGCAGAATTAAGCAAATACGTTGGTTTTTCAATTATAAAGAAAATACTCGTCCTAATTGTGCTTTGGCTGTGTTTAAATAATACTCTTGAAAATGAGAAGCACCTGCACTGTGGCATTTTTTTTGCCTCTACTAAAAACGATTTCTGTATATATCATAGTTTTGCAAAATGCTATCATTGGGAACAAAATTAGAAATGGATTTAAATAATATAATCAGTACTTTCAGCTGTCAGCCTTTATTTGCAGTTTTGACCATTTCATCAAACCAAATATTCTGGATGTCCTTCACATCCTCTTTTCCCTGTCCTCAAATATGGAAGTTGTACTTCAGCGTCTCTGCGTTGTAAGATTTTTGCAAGTTGTGTTTTGTGATTTGCATCTTATCAATTGTAAGATAATATTACAAACTCAATCTCTTTTTGCGTTGCATTTGTTACATGTGTGATGATGATACCAGCTGGAAGTTTCTTCCTTTCTGTTGTTTGGTTAGTAGGTGCAGGTTGTAGCAGCCATCACACTGAAAGCTAAAGATCAGAAAATGTATCCAATTATCTTTATATGAAAGGTTATTACAGCTGTGAGTTTCTCTCACACTACAACAGGGGGCCAACGTTTTGGAGCCTCACAATTCTTCCACATCTGCAACATTTTTTGTGTCTCCCTCGCTTTGGACTAAATATGAATATTGATATTTAAGAATGCAGGTTATAGGGAACATACAAACTCACTATTTTTGCAGTCTGAAATATTGAAAATTGACGATCTAGTGAAATTCCAAACAGCACAAATTCTATTCAAAGCAAAAAATAAAGAACTGCCAGGTAATATTCAGAGTATGTTTTTTTTGAAAGAAGGAAGTTATAATTTAAGGGGTTTTTGTAACTTCAAAACAATGAAGATACGTACTACAAGAAAAGGCTTTTGTGTTTCTGTTCATGGAGTGAAACTATGGAACAGTCTGAATATGGAATTAAAGCAACGTCCAAACATAAAACTGTTCAAAAAGAGTTATAAAAATATGATCTTCTCGAACTATAAAGAAAAGGAAAATATTTAAATTAAGTGAATGTCTCTATTTAAAAAAACAAACAAAAAACAACTCATGATGTGATATTATAGTATATAGTATATCAGAAATCTGTTCACTATTTTTATTACAAATTATATCAGTAAGGAAGCTGACTAAATATTAACTGATAATTTATGGGGTGAGATTAAATAAGTGTTTACTTCTTCCCTTTCAACATGTAAATTAATAATTTTTTTTGTATGTAATTTGTACAGTATTTTTTTTTCTTTCTTATTTTCTTTTCTAAATGTACTTGTATATTGTTCACATGTTGAAATAAATTACCAATCAACCAATCAATCAATCAAAAGATTAAAGTGAAACGTTTGCTCTTAGTAGAGATATTTGAATGTGAGTATGCAGTAGTTAAAGGCTTTATCAAAAGAACTGAGGAACAATACTAGTTTTACAATAATATTTGAGCTCCTCTCTTTGATAATGCTTCTTAGAGATTACTTTTTTTAACGAATGAATGAAAAGATGTCTCGTTCCAATCACATGTGACATCAGGTGCGGCCGTTCCTGCAGAGCGTAGTATGTAACTTACAACACTTTGTGGGTTCTTCCAGCTAATGTGGTTTACAGTAGCAGAAGTGCATACATCTTGAGTATAGCCAGCCCCAGTGGGAACTAAGTCTTATATCCTGACAGTGCCGGTGCTGATATATACTCTACCAACCAAGCTATACAGAAAATGAAATCCCAAACCTTGGCAGCTTTAGTGTTAGTCTCTTCTCTTTGAGCTCCATGGGAAATTGAGTTTCCAACCCAGCAACAGCGCTTATAGCTCTACCCAAAGGGATGAAAAAGTGCAGAATTTCAAAGAACAGATCACACCATCTTTTTCTTGTAGCTGTGCAGATCTCAGCGAGGTCACTGCTGCTAAAAATATACGTGCACGTGTATCATTGTAAAGAAATGTAGATTAACTGTCTAACAGAATTGCAAATAAAGAAAAACATGCATTTTTTAAATAAAAACAATGAATGAATAAATAAATAAACCTCTCTGACGTCCAATTGGGAATTAAAAACAGTTGCCAAATATTTGGTAAAATGCAGCTTATTCCAAAAGCTTTTACTGCAATGTTTATCTCGTTCACCTCCTCATGTCCTGCATCACAGGCTTTTTTGAAAGGAGAAATCAAGAAGGCATTGGAGAGAGGTCTCCGGGTCACCGGCAAAGTGAAAAATGATCCGCTTACATCTGTGCTAACATTGCCCGATAAGACTGGGGGCAGATTGGACAGAGATTTCCGCATTAGAAAGACCAGCTCACCCACTCTAAGATGTAGGACAGGGCCACTTAGGAGATAAAGTCACTGTCAGTGCGAGAGAAGCCATCGGTAACACCGCAGACATCTGCACTTCCTTCAGATTACGTCTTACTAGTCGGTGACAGGAGTTTTTCCTGTCTGTGATCCTTATATAATATGTGGCAGTGTGAGAGTGATCGTTTGAAATTGGATCTAATCAGAGGTGCCACTTTACTTGACTATTTGTGAAATTCTGCTCTTTAAAAGCACAAAGTTGTAAAAAGAAGCAGAAATGGTTAAAAATAACAGATCTTTTTGTATTATTTTACTACTAATGGAATCACGCTACACTGGCCACCTTTGGCGAGAAGTTGCATCAGTAGCCATAGTTTGGAGTGGAAGCAGACGAGGCTTGGTACACGGCTGGTTAGAGCTGGCAGGAGAAGCAGTGGGAAGAGCGTAGAGAAAGGCTGGCTGGTGGGCGTTGATTGGAGCAGAGAGGCAGACAGGCAGGCTTTATCCAGGAAGAGATGATGGTGGAAAGCATGCAAGGCAATTGGCTCACTGACGAGCAATGGAGAGCAACCCATGACACAGAAAGAAGGCATAACTTGACTGCAGACTGTGACTGGAGACTACAGCTAGTTCAGCCGCAGTGTCAGTGCCATGTAGGACTGAACAGGCTGAAATTTAAGGTTCAAATACTGCTGGATCTTAATGAGAGGATGAGTTTCAGATGTGCCAGTTGATTGGTCAGTTTCAGGAACTTCACCCAGACAGACACGCATGGAGAGAGGGCTTTTCACATTTCTCTGTTCCTTGCCTTCCTGTCTCCTCTGTCCTCATTCACTCTGTGAATCACCTTCAAGAACGTCTCATCTCGTCAGCCCGGTCTCAGTGTCCACACTGAGTCACTGTTACAGCAAGTCAATGTCAAAGTGTGCAAGGGCACCACAAGAAACGTTTCGAGCCCTTTATGCACACTTTCTGCATTTCTGCAGACTTTCCCATATGCATTTACCCTCAGTTCACAGCGTTGTTACACTACTAGGGGACGCCACACAGGCATTAAAATTGTATACAAAGAAGCATGACAAGAGAAGACTCCTTGAGGGTTACAGGATGAAAGCTGACATAAAATTACTGGTTTTATCACAAACCATGCTTGTACGTCATTGTTTTTCATGTTTTATTTAGTAAAGAAACATGAGAAAAATACTAGAGAGAATGAGGTACCTGCCGTTCTCGCTATAAGAAAAGATTTAAAAACACATGCAGTCTCCATCCCTTTAGATAGTCAGCAAAGTGTGTAAAGCCATGTGCTGAAGTGCTCTTGGACTTTACAGCTGTATACAAAGGGGACGTCAGTAGGGGTGGGTTTTTATAATCGATTTATCGATTAAAATCGATTCTGGCTTGGATTACGTAAAATCGATTCATTAAAATCCTGAATCGATTTTTTAATATAAATTTATTTTGCCCGAAATGCCAGAATCTCAGGTGAAATCTCACAAAATTTCAAAAACCACCAAACAGCTAAAACAGTAAATGAGAGCAGGAACACGGATTCTGCACAAAGACGTAAACACACAGCGCAGCCCGCGGATCAGAATCAGTTAGATGTCGCCTTTCTCACAGTCGGGACTGAAAGCCGACAGCCCGCTGATTCTGATCTGTCGGCGGTCCGCGCTTTGTGTTCACGCCCTTTATGCGCTGATTCTAAAGCTGTTAGTTTGATGTCTCTCCAAACAATATTGACCGAACCAGCAGCAAAAGAGGACCCAAACTACGCTTCACAAAAACATCGTCATGTATTCACTCTGACTTTTACTGTTTTGCTTCGACCACGATGCACAGCTCTCTCTCTCTCTCTGTACGTTTTCTGCATTATTCGCTTGCTTGTTACGCACAAGTCTACCGTTGTTTACAGCGCTATCGGCCGACTTTTTTTTTTCTGTTTTATATACTTCCGAAAAGAAAACCTAATTTCTGCCGTTCAATGCTGAACAAATTTAAACTTTTTAAAATTATGCAAAATGCAAAACGCTCAGCCGTGTCTCTAATAAAACCGCTGTAACGTCAGAGGTAATGTTCATGTGTTGATTAATGGTTTTCTTTCGTTTTTGATCTACTGCAGAATATTTTTATAAAATCCCAGAACAGGAAAATCACCTTCATGTTTTTCTGTGTTTTATCTTCAGCTACTTTGACACAAAGGCATCTGCTGTGACGCTCACACCTTTGATAAAGTCTTGCGTGTGTCAGCTTCCTTTTTATAGATACAAAAATATGTAAATGTACTGATCTGAATTATAATATTTCTGACTGTCAAAAATTCCCAGATTCAAATCGAAGTGAATCGAATCGAATTAAATCGAATCGTGGATCGAATCGATTCTGGACCTTGTGAATCGGAATTGAATCGATTCTAAAAATCAGTGACGATACCCAGCCCTAGACGTCAGGTACCCTCTGTGATGCTCTTGTGATTAGGTCTTAAGATGGATATCGGGATCGGGCTCTAAAATGTATCTGGAGACGGGAGCAATCGATAGAGAGACGAGGATATCGAGGATGACCAGGCGCACCTTGAGAAAGTCTTTTCAACCATGTCATACAAAACAGCTGTGCCAAACAGCTGGAATCTTTAAAGCACGGTGGTGGAAGGATTTTACAAACACATGTGTTTATTGTTCACTGGTTGTGTTGGTTATCAAAGGAAATCATCTCTACCCTTCAACATTTGTGGGTGTGATGACTAAAGGAAGGAAAATATATTATGTGTGCATTCTTGTCACACTGGGAATTGAATATAAACGTTTGTTTTCATGAACACTGTCATGCTCATCTGACAGAGTTATCATAAATAACAGTAGTCTGAAAACCCCCACAATGAAGCGATTAAGACGCTGTGCACTCCTCATTCTACATTGACATTGTCTTAAAATGACAGCTCAGAAGCAAGGATGTCTCGTTTTGTTAATGCCTCCTGCCTCAAATCCTCTCCTCGTGCCTCTTCCTTGATTTCTAGTACTGAGATGAGGACCATATAGAAGCAGCCGCGGCAGTTTGTCCTGAAACAACAACAATAATTTCCACATTTCGACTTTTTTCTCAAAAGACATTTTCAACTCTAATCTTGAAATTTCCACTTCTGTGAAGTCGACTGTGAGGAGGCGAAAGAAGCTTGAATTGGTTTTATTAACGTGATATTTACCATCTGCATGTGTCGGCTGGATCAGCTGAGCCAATAGCGGATGGGGGTTGGCAGCAGGATCCGCTGATCTGCAGTAACCGTGTCTGAGCTCAAGTTTGTGAATGAATTTCATCCTCAATTTTTTATTCATTTCGATGAGTTCACAGGTGCGCTGGTTGGCTGTGACGTTTTTATGTGTTTAAATGTGCATTTTTCCTCTAAATACACTCTGATACAGCTAACTTGTTTCTCTAGTTTAGACTTGAGTGCAGCACGACTGGTACAGAACTGTTTTTGAATGGATTGAGTGGTTAGATTCAGGAAAGTACTTCGGTTAGTGTTACTAAAACAGCGTGAGCCAATCAGACCTTGTATTTAATAAGTTCTATCAGTGCAGCGTGTAACATATAAAACAGCTGAAGTTACTAGACCTGGGTTTGGTACTACTGCCAAGTCAGTACTTTGGTAGAAATCAACACGAATGACTGAAAAGTTGAATTAAATTAATGTTTAATCGATTTGTGTCTCATTGGTTAACATTTTCTAACTATGATTAGATAATAGAATAATTAATGAACTAATTAACTCGATTAACTAAACAAAGTTACAAAATAGAATGCCTCTAATTATAAATATCCCAATGTATTACACAAAATTAAATATATATATAGTTGGCACTGAGGTGCCCTCTCTTATATTGACTTTGTAATTTTCTCTGTAGAGGATGTGATTTTAAGGTGGTGCAAGTATTGCGTTGTGTACTTTAGATCAGCGGTCTCCAACCTTTTTTGTGCCATGGACCGGTTTATGCCCGACAATATTTTCATGGACCGGCCTTTAAGGTGTCGCGGATAAATACAACAAAATAAAACTAGTACTGGTACCAAAAAAAAGAAGATTTATTCAGAACACACGTGAAAAGACCCAGGAAAACCGAGTAAACGATAAAAACGATAACAAAATAACGCTGAAAACCGATAAAAACCCTGAAAACTATACATTTCACACCTGAGCCTCAACTCTCGCGGCCCGGTACCGGTCCAAGGCCCGGGGGTTGGGGACCGCTGCTTTAGAGGGACCAATTGTAAAGCCAGATGGCAACAGGCAGGAAAGATTTAAGTCACACGTTTCTATATTTGTGATCGCAATTTGGTGAAGACAAAATGTGTTTGTTCAGTCAAACCTAGACAGTTTTAGGCTGTGGATGAACATTGATAGTGATTGTTTTCTCTTCTTTGTAACGAGTGGATTCTATTGGTGGCTTTGAAGCCTTTTTCCAGCATCTGTCAATTTTACTTGCGTCTGCAGAAATGTCAAGGTCAGAAATCTGAGCTGTAGGTAAAAGATTAGAAAGCATTTTATCTGAATGAAGAAAATATTAGTCTGGAAGGAAAGCCTGAGAGCTGGAACAGTGTGAGCTGCAGTAGTTCTGCTAAGATCTCTGCTCGGTTTGGTTCTCATTGGTACAAAATGACAGTAAATAACACCACTTACATGTGAGGCTACTGAAGTGCTCTTTCTCCACCGAGGAAACCTGTTCTTTAGAAAATGATCCTGACAGATTCAAATCTCTGAGCCAAGTTTATCGCTTAGGGTCTGTGGTTTGATTTGATTTGACTGACAGGTTGCAGGAAACACAAGCAAAGCCCTCAATACTGTCATCAGACATCTGTTCAAACGTTAATAATTCTTGATTTGTGCATGGGAGAGGATATAACAACTTTTTCAAACAACTGCGGTGTTCATAGCGTGAACCCGACTGAAAGAGTTCTGGGCCTTTAAGCACGAGCTTAGTTCAGATCCAGCATTATTATCTCTGAGGGTCCTCACGCATGTGTGTCATTTATTGTGTGATTTTACTAACATGTGTCTTCTGACCTCTCGTGACAACAGACGGCTCACACACATAACACACGATGCTATTGTACGCAATTCTTAATAAAAGCTGTTTTCTTTTCTCTCTCTCCTTCTTCCGTCCTGCTGCGTGAAACAACAGATCACTTGGGCATCGAGTTTATGGGTAAGGAAGCTTTTCTTGTCTTGCATCTGTCTGAGTCATAACTGTAAACATCACAGCTTTTCATATCGGATAAACAATACACTCTGAGGGCTCGGATACAGAACAAATTGTTCATAACAGCCAGCAAACGGCATAAGTTGGATGTGTCTAATTACATATGGCACTGTGACATCATTTGAAATGCAATCAGGAAAGCTGTGGTGAATACAAATATCTATAGTTATGCATTAACACATTAGCTGCCGTCAGCCGTGCGCGCTGCGCTGTATTTTACACGGCGTCTCAATCTGTTTTTATCCTCCTCACACATATGTACTTACGTATCTTTACTCCCCGCACCATTTCTATCTTTCTGCTTTCTTTCTCCCTTTCTATCTCTCTCTTTCTCTCACAATTGCTTATGAAGTGTCCCACCAGAATACCAATGTGCTGCAGTCTCCTTGGAAACAGTGAGAACAGAGAGGCGTGCAGGGTGCAGTGAGGGAGTTTTTGTGATGTTGGTACCGTTACCAGTCGCACTCCTCATTAGTATGTGTGGGTATGTGTGCGCATGCATGGCACATGCTCAAAGTGTGTGTCTGAAGCCCTAATGCGAGTTTGATGAGATCCTTCCAGCGATTGTGTGTTGAACGTTAGCGCGCGTTTCCCGTGCGCACGCTGCGAGGCTGCGAAGGATAGATGCCAGCGGCTCCACCTCGTCTTCGCCAAGCTGCTCGCTCCCGGTTTTGGCTCTCGCGGACTCCGTGTCGGGTATCACAGCTGAAAAGCGACGTGAAACTTGTTAACCAGAGCCCCTCGCTCTCTCTCAAAATGTGTCCTCTTTAGGTTAAAAAAATCTCTGTATCAAGGAAAATGCCCTTCCTCCTGTCTGGCTTTACAGCATCTACATGCTCAAAGTCAAATTTCACAAGAACAAGCACTGCTTCTCTTTCAGCTGCCGTAGCAGTCCAACGAAGTAGAGCTTTTTTTAGAAAACCTGCTTAGACTATGCAAACTTGGCAGTGACAGATGATATTTTCTACAGAGCTATCTTGCAGGTTTCCCCATTTATATTCAGCGAGAGGTTTTATGCTTCTGCAACATTGTTCAGGCTGCCACATTTTCATTGCCGAGCTGACGTCTCTAGTCCTGCCAACGTCTTCCCCCGGCATTGTGTTAAGCAGCGGCTAGATAAGAACCTCCCACACTCAATCCTGGTGTGTCAGTGTCTGTGCCTTTGGAAGCTCTTTGAAGGAAAGAAACGCACAGACCTACTGTAATGCTCTTTGTCACAGATTATTGTCATTAATGCAACTGAGAAAATATACTTTACACAGTAGATTAAACTACAAACTGTCACTTGAACTGCCCCGTCCTTTCTGTCAATAGCAAGTGATAGCAAATCGTTATTTCACTCTAAGACACGTTGCATCAACAACAGGATGATTTATAGCGACCATTTGACCAAAAAGGCTCTGATCTGAGGATTAAAAAGAACCGATCTCAGTCGCTGCTGAGAAACTCGCCCTTAATAATAAATAAACAGATTTTTTTTGGTGTAAATTTAACATTCAAGTAAAAGGTTTGAGGGATTGCAGGGAGCTCTAGCATGAAGACATTAGTGTTTGAGATGAGATTAAAAAAAAAAAAAAAATGTAATCTCGGGCCCCAACCTACACCAGATGTCACTGGCATCACTATAAACAGCAGTGAAGTCGCATTTAAACACATGGGGTAGCCGTAAGCATCATTTGACAACTGTGGAGAAGCGACGCATTTATTCCAGACCAGAAATGTTACCAGCGACTGAAAACAAATGTAAAAAGTGAGGAAAAAGTCAAAGAAGTCCATGAGTGCAAAACACAAATCACCCAAAAACATGACAGGGTCTGACTCACAAACCCATGACTTTGAAACTGCCGCCCCTCAGGCAGACTTTGTCACTCTTTTAAAAGAGAACTTTTATCTCTTTGTGTCCAATGTTGCCTCTGCCAGCGCGTCTCTGTGATGCCAGCAGCTGCTGACAGAATGGCGGTACTCGACTCCCAAAGATGAGAATGTGTTGGTCAAACTTGGCTTTCTTTGCCATACAAACAAGTAAATATTAACATTTGGGGTTTAATTTTTGCTATATAACTTTGCACTGTCCACTTTCTGCTGTAGCAAAACAAATTTCCCACGTGTGGGATAATAAAGATTATCTTATCTTAACCCGGTTATGGTTAGTTTTAGAGATGGCACAATACCACTTTTTTGTGCCCGATACCGATATCATAAATTTGGATATCTGCCGATACCGATATGAATCCGATATAGTGTGTTTTTTAATCAGTAAAACTGTTTTTTTAATATCTTGCTGCTTTTTGTATAAGTTCATACTCAAGTTAAATAACAACAACAACACTAAAGCTATTCTGTTATACCTGTATGTTTTAAAAACACACTGCACCCAAAATATTTCATAGTTCAGCAAAACTGATCAATCTAATAAACTTAAACCTGCTCCATCCTCCCTATTCTGGTATTTTAAAGAGTACTTAGCAGAAATATTAAGCAACCTAACTAATAGGGTTGCAAACTCCCAGCAAAAGAAAATAGGGAACCACCCTCTTCCTCATTATGCTTAATCGATGTAATCAACTTTAATTTGATGCAGTGTGAAAAAAATGCACAGAAATAAATTATTTTTCAAGAATAATTAAATAGATTCAACATCTTTCTTCAACAGAACTGCACAGATGGTATCTTCCCAAAGGAAAAAGTACTATAGCTTACTAGGGTATATTAGACTTAACAGTTACTATATACAGTAATGGACTTCTATACATTTTACATCAGATTAAAACTTTGGGTGTAGGAGTCAGATAATTATTTATTAAAAACTAGACATTTTAAATGAGAATAAGAAAGAAAAGTATGTCTTTGTGCCCCCTTTTCCCTGTTCATGCCCTATCGGCCCCCCTGGTTAAACTTTGCTAGATCCGCCCCTGCACAGTTACCAGCCGTCAGCTATGTAGAAAAAGATCCTGGTGTAGAAAGTAATATTAAATAAATTCTAACAACAGCTTATCAAGCTTAAACGTGCTGCTGTTGTTCAGCTGCTGGTTTCCTCTTTCTGGTGCAAAGTGGACCAAAAACAAAGAAGAGAGACGGACTCACGACAGAAAAGCCGATCAGCTGATCATTAATCAGTTTCACGATTGAAGTAGCAGAAGGAGAGAGAGAGAGAGAGAGAGAGAGAGGCAGTTGCTCCATATATCGGTTGTTAAGCTTAACGCTGGAATGCTTTACAAACATTCAGAGATGAACTTACACACTTGCTTTACTTCTCTCTGGGAAAACTTCCTCGGAGATTAAATGTTTGCTAGCAGGCTACAAATACACACAGCGGCTCTATCACGTGATGCACACTGCTGCTACGTGCTACGGTTATGAGCTGAGTTACGCCATGTCGCAAGTTTTGTGAGGTGCTTTTTTGATATTTAATGGATCGGATTACATTTTTTATTTCTCTCCGATATCCGATCCAGTAATTTGGGTCAGTATCGGACCGATACCGATACGTAATATCGGATCAGTCCATCTCTAGTTAGTTTTACAGATAACTTGAAGCTTTGTGCCTGTTTTATAGAGAATGAACTTCTGCCCTCCAACAGACTCAGTTTCTGGGGTTAAAAGGAGAAATCGCTCCTCCGAGGACATCACAGCCTGAAGCCCTGAGCCGAGACCACATTCAGGAATTCTTTGATCCAGTTTTCCTCCTTCCTTAATATATTTTCTGTATTACATGACAGAAGTTGACAAATGTGACAGCATCCAGTCAGTCAGTCATGTGGTCATCAATATTTCTAATATGACTGAGCTGTGACCGGAAGCTTTTGCACCGACTTGTAAATCAATGTTTGAAGAAAGTGTTACAAGCTGCTACTTTTGAAGGGCAGCAGATGTATTTTAAGTCATGTTGATTTTCAATTTCCATCCAGAGGGTTCGTCGAGTGATTGCGCTGGAAGGAGGCCGGTTAGTAAGACGAACAGACCTTTGTTTCTTTCTGTCACTTACTTCACATCGTCATAGAAACTGGCGAGGTAGAAAAACTTTTTAAAGCACTCAATCAACTTTGGCGAGCCGAGAACTAAAATGCACTGAGAATGCTAAATATTAAGCGCGAGTTGTTTGGTATGACAGAAGAGAAAGGAGATAAGTAACACAAGGGAAGAAAGACAGAGAGGAATTTAGAAACTGCAATCACTCCGGTGTCTTCCCACAGATCCCTTTTCTATCAGGCAGCATCACAATTTCATTTATTTTTATTATACTGAGATTTTCTGTGAAGGGTTTTGAATTCCTCGTGGTGCAACTTGGCTCTTTTTGAATAAACCGGTGTTGCTTCTAGAAACATTACCTTTTTTTCCTATAGGTTCAGGATCAGAGAATTTTTAGTAATAAAAAATAAATGAATTACGGAGCCCCACAGGGGACATGGGAGAAAAAAAAATTAAGACGGACTTTTGCGAGATCTCGCAAAACTAACTCGGGATCTTGCAAAACTTTTGCGAGATCTCGCAAAACAAACTCGGGATCTCGCAAAACAAACTCGGGATCTCGCAAAACTTTTGCGAGATCTCGCAAAACAAACTTGGGATCTCGCAAAACTTTTGCGAGGTCTCGCAAAACAAACGTGGGATCTCGCAAAACAAACTCGGGATCTCGCAAAACTTTTGCGAGATCTCGCAAAACTAACTCGGGATCTCGCAAAACAAACGTGGGATCTCGCAAAACTTTTGCGAGATCTCGCAAAACAAACTCGGGATCTCGCAAAACTTTTGCAAGATCTCGCAAAACAAACTCGGGATCTCGCAAAACTTTTGCGAGATCTCGCAAAACTAACTCGGGATCTCGCAAAACTTTTGCGAGATCTCGCAAACGTTTTAGCCGCATTCTTCGGACGCTGGCTCGAAGCCGACCGGGAGGTCGAGGCACGATGTGCCGGGAAAGCGGTGTTCCTCCCGGCTGTAGTAGGTCTCGACCTCCCGTTAGCTTCGAGCTAATGGGAAGAATGCGGCTAAAACTTTTGCAAGATCTCGCAAAAGTTTTGCGAGATCTTGCAAAAGTTTTGCGAGATCCCGAGTTTGTTTTGCGACATCCTGAGTTTGTTTTGCGAGATCCCGAGTTTGTTTTGCGAGATCTCGCAAAAGTCCGTCTTAATTTTTTTTTCTCCCATGTCCCCTGCGGGGCTCCGTAATAAATAATCCGTAATATGTCCCATATTTTTTTAAGAAAATTGCCATGGGAGAATTGGCCCTGTTATTTGTTATCATCATCTGACACTGATGAATAATGCATCCAAAAAGCTTCTGCATCCAGATTCATCAAAGTTAATTATCCTTTAGTTGTGCTGGAGTCAGCCTTTAGTAAAATTGTTATGCAAATCTATCCGTAAACCAACAAACAGGCAGACAAAAACATAGCATTCAGCCACTGGGGCATGAGAATTTGAAGGGTTAAAGAATCTGTGGTGCTTGATGGTGGATCTAAACAAAGTGCTCGTTAAAATCAATTTCATGCCACACTAGAAGGACGAGCCAGGGAAAGCCGGGGCGATGAGCTCTCTCCTTTTAGTGCCAGTGAGAAGCCAAACGGCGGGCAGCACACAGATCGGCTACTACCAGCACATACTGAGCTACAGTAACATCTTCCGGGCTGTGGGACAGCAGAGAATATTATGAGAAGCAAGAAAAAAAAGTGATAGAAAGAAAGAAAATTGCCAGCGATAACAATGTCTCCAGTCACCTAAATAGATTCAGTCTGTAAATGGGTGAATAAAGCTATCCAAGTAATAGAGGAAAGAACCGTGACCAGCCAAGAGAGCATGTTTACTCTAGCACGGCAGGCCTGCATAATAAAGGTTTTATCCACCATCAGCAGTCTGTGCTGCGGCACATGGAAATTCTAATGCTCAGAGCTGCGGAGAAATGGCAACATAATCCCACCCTGTCTGTCTGCATCCTTTGATCTTTGCTTTTTCTTATGTCGCTCCATCCATTCATCCATTCATGTCAGTCTCTAATGATCATGACATTTATCATGGCCTAGACTGGGGGCATGTGATAAACAGAGCATCGCCGGTATCAGAATGCTCATCTTTATACGCCGCGCTTTGACAGTAACAAACTCTTCTTGTGCACTTTATGTAACCGTCTCGGCCGTGACAATGGGCGACCGAGCTGTCATTGACATGGGCTGTATCCCAATTCAGGGTCTGCAGCCTTAAAGGCCGCATTTTAAGGCCGATTACGTCACCGCGACGCGACGAAGGCTGTCCCAATTCGAAGGCTGCTCGAAATGCGGCCCTCAAACGTGTCCTTCATTTCCCTGAATTTTAAGGACGTGGCGGTGTAGACTTCGTGGCCCAACATATCCCAGAATGCATAGCACGGCGGTGGGTGTGGATAATTTTGCCGGAAAAAAACGGCGGATAAGGCGCGCCCGAAGAGTAAACTTTAAGTAAGTACCGAATATTATGTCACTTATTTATGTGCAAATGTTTAATAACGAAGAACATTAAAACATTACTGTTGGCCACATGTCGGCAAAGTTTTGTGACATTAGTGACGTTTGTACTAACTTGGTTTAAAGCCTTTACTTTAAAATATACGCCGTTCAATAGCTGAGCTTAATCAGAGAATGATCAAAGCTCATGTAGAAACAAACAAACAAATGAACAAAAGATTTTCTCCTTCATTTCTGTCAAACAAAGCTGTATGAAACGTTTCCAGCTGTTAGTATCATGGTTGCTAGGCAACCTGGGCAGCGCGACGGAGGCTACACCGTCCCATTTCACAAGCCTCGCACTTCCGGCCTTAGCGGTCTTTAAGTACGCGGCCCTCGAGGATCGATGAGGCTGCGTACTTTAAGGCTGCAGACCCTGAATTGGGAAACAGCCTATGTCATTTCTTCTTCGTCGTCTTCTGTTTTACTGGCAGTTGGTAACCCATTTAATTGGAGTAAGAAGTTGTACTGCCCTCTAGTGGAAAAGAATATAATTGTTCTGCCCATTACTCACGCTGGTCGATTACAGCAGCGGTCCTCAACCCCTGGGCCACAGACTGGTACCGGTCCGTGAGTCGTTTGGTACCGGGCCACGAGAGTTGAGGCTCGGGTGTGAAATGTATGGTTTTCAGGGTTTTTATTATCATTAACTCGGTTTCCCTGGGTCTTTTCCCATGTGTTGTGAATAAATCTTCTTATTTTGTCACCTGTACTGGTTTTATTTTGTTATATTTATCGCAACACCTTAAAGGCCAATCAGTAAAAATATTGTCAGACGCAAACCGGTCCGTGGCGCACAAAAGGTTGGGGACCGCTGGATTAGAGTACCAATCAGGTGGAACCAGATAATCTTTCACCGCACACCTGATCATTTCTCGCTGCACGTCCAGTGGTTGCGAAACACTGCCCTAGAGGGTCTGAAAATTCAAGCTGCTGAACTGGATTGCTAAACCCTGTTTGTGGTATTGGTGTCTTTTGGAGTGTTGTCTGACAAACATTATGGTTTGTTGCATAGTTAACTGCCCCATCAGCTCATCTAAGAAGTTAGTGCTCCACTTCTCATGAGAGAAATTCTAGTATTTTATTTTTATTGTACTTAGCGCTATTAGCTCGATGTGCAATGCTACCATACAGTGTCTAGATGCACAGTCTCAGTCATATTTGCTAGCCTTTGCTAACTTGCATTGGAACTTTTCATGCAATTATGGTCACTTCTCTTTCCAGCAACATAACAACATAACGGCAGAGTTGAGGCTTCACAGCAAAAGTCTACAAACAATGAGTAACATCAAAGGGGCCGAGTCCATCCTTTCTATTACCTCCATTTCTGGTCGTCTCAAAACCTGGTTGATCAGTAGCTTCTATGCTAGTATGCTAACACTGACTGTTTGACCAATCAATCATCCAAATTCTGCAACAATATAAACTTTGAACTGATTCCAATGTGCTGCCAATCAGCATTAAATTCTACTACCTTCAAACTCCAGGCCACAGTTTATCCCATAATTGTTCAAATGAAATACAACTGAATATCTGTAACAGTCCTCGACAGTGTCGGTGCCTGCCAGCTGCCTGACTTGTCCATATGTTCGGTATTAGATTAAAATCCTTGAATTACTCACAAATCTGGCACCCTTTGTCACTAAAATAGGGTAAGATTCAATGTGCAAACACTGCCTGGATAGAAAAAAATTGAAATGTCTTAATGCACAAGAGCTTTTTTTTTTTTTTTAACTTTCAGTGATTTTGAGGGGGAAACTGAGTCGATCCTAATGGACTTGGCTCAAAAGCACTCCAGAGGAGAGGGCCACTACTGATGGAAATGTGTGTGCTGGAGAACTGCCAAGTGCATTTTACTGTCCACCGTTTCTGTTTATATGTCATGAACTCCACCAGGCAGACTTCAGCCATCTCATCAGGGCTCAGAGTCAGCATGCCTGAGAGATATGCTGTCAAAATGCCACCTCTCTCTGTCGCCAGACTCAGTGTGTGTGAGTGTCTGTGACTGTGCTCTCAGCCGCTATTCGATTGCACTGTAATTGTTTGTGCTTATTTTGAGCACTCATGCTCTTCAGGACATAGGTGTGCATGCTGTATGATGCAACAGAAAGCATTTCTCATAATGAAGCTCAACTCAATCATTTTGGATGATGATTGAAAGAGTCGGCACACAAAACCCGAGTCGGTTTGTTTATAAGTAGGAAATGCGCACAGTTTTTCATTTTTATTTTCCCATTCAGTTATTTCACACAAGCCCACTTAAATTGTATTTCTCCAACTCTTTCTCCATTTCTTACCGCCTTATCTTTCTGGCACACTCGACTGTGCGGAGTGTATAGCAGCTGTAAACACGCTATGAATGTATATGACTACATACAAAAAAGGTCACAGCAGCCCTTCTATATTACTGCCGCTGCCACTTTTCGTGTAAAATATTGATCATATTTCTCTATAATGTGGCTGTGAATAAGTGGCCGGCAGGGCTCTGCAGTGCAGAAGTGGAGGTTTCAAGTGGAAAGTAATAGAAGATGTGACCTCACGGCTCCACAGATGGAACATGAACATACTTTCCCTCTCATGAGCCGTATGATTAATTCATATCACGAGAGGGTGTTTTTTTGTTTTGTGTGTGTGTGCAGTCCAAATAAGCACGTGGGAGGGGAATCTAAGGTATTGCGTGACCTTGGACAAGCCGAAAACATATTTATGACTAACCAAATACTTGAAATGCTGCATGCATATGTAAATATAAGCCAGACTGTGTGTGATATACTGAAGTTTTGCCCATTTCTCTACTCAACTTGTAGCTGTGTATGCATGTATTCATATATTTCTGTCCCTACACACATTAATTACCACCCAGTTTTCCTCAGGCATGTTGTAAATTCTGAAAAGGCTAACCAGTGGCAGCCAGATCAGTCAATACGCTGGATTTATCAGATAAAAATCCATCTTCCTTGCTTACTAGCACCTGGCTGGTTGATTTCTCCTCACCTTTCCTTTTCCTCTTGGTCTCCTGCCTCCGTGTCTGTCCCTGCAGCCAACCTAATGTGCCCCAGCTCCCTCTGCTGACATAATTGTAGCCCATGAGCAAATCTGTTGCAGCCTGATTAGCAGCATCTAAACAGCACTGGCCCCGGACATAATTTAGACATAGATGGAGGGAGAGAAATAATGGCACAGAGGATAAGGGAAAAAAATGTACCGAAAAGACACTAATAGGCTCTGCAACATCTGTTATTTTTAGGGATTATAAATGATATATCGCACGTACGACCGGTTGTGCGATTTCCGCGGGGTACACAATAGCTTAAAGGCTGCTGTGAAAGGCTCGGACCGAGAGATCCCTGTTTTAAATTCCCCGACAGGCTTAAAAATATTGATGTGGTTGTGAATTAGTAACACTCTCCCTCGCTGACTGCTGTCAGGATGCCCTTGAGCAAAACGTAGTGGCTGCAGCTGTGTCGCGGTTTTATTCCTCAGCTCGCGGCTGTGATTTTTGTGAGTGGTGATTATTTTTTTTGCGCTAAAGTGGCCATTCGTGCCCATCCACGGTGCGAATTTGTCTCAATCACCTCAACGTAAAACCTCAACACCTGTCATCGTCATTGTTTTCCAAGGTCTGAGCCTTGCTAAATAAAACTTGATTGATCGCCTATTAATGTATCTGAAGGCAACTATGATTTACTTGTTCGGAACAAACAAGACAGCTTCCATTTTTCTCCACTAATGGCGTTCCTCCGCGCCATAACTCTTCTTGTCTCCATGTATTCAGGCTCCATTACATGTGGCATCCATTTCAAAAGCAGTGTCTTGTGTCTGTCGGACCATTACTCTACGTGGGAGAGCTGATAGAAATGAGCCGAAAGGCTGTGTGGTAACTAAGAATAGCGAGTGTTGCTGGGGAGTTGTAAAAGCGCGTTTGTTTATTGCTGTTTTATTTCAATTTTATTTGGTTTGCGCAGAAGTAATTACACTTGTAAGAATCTGCAAGACAGATACAGAAGAGCCTAAGAGAGCTGTTGCACCACAACTGCTTGTTCGATGATTTAAAAAGGCTGTTTGGGTGCTGTAAACAACACCGTTAGAAATTAAAAATGGGTAAGTGCAAATCTCAAACCCATGTTTAATTCTGCGTTATGGTGAGGACTGTGTGGATGTTGACTGTGGGATGTCTGCACATATACACGCTCGCACAGATGCACAGCTGCACTGTTTTCTCTCCCTTCCTCGGTCTCTCGCATAAACACGTGCGTGATCTATAGCTTTATTTCCCCGAGGGTCTGTTGTTCAAACATTAATGTGACTTCTTCCTGTGTTTATTTCTCCACAGAGAGCAAAGAGGTGTATAAGAGACAGGTGCTGTCAATCACGTCCATCGCCATGGCGATTAGCCTCCTGGGAACGCTGTGCATGGCCCTCTACTGCCGCAACAAGTGAGAAAATGAACTCGCAACACCGCACATAAAGTCTACAAATGGCTGTTAAAACTACAATTCAAATCTTTTTTAAATCCAGCGTACTTACCAGCTTATCACTTACTTCCTGTAGGTTAATATTCAAATTGCACTCGCGCAGTTAACCCTTTAAGACCTACCATAGAACCAAGTCTGCCAGAGCTTATATTATATTTTTACATGCTGTGGAGCCATTTTTGGGAGCATTTCAAGTTGCTATACATCAATACAACCCTTATAGCCCAGAATTTAATAATATGTCTACATTAAGTGCATAGTAATTACATAATTTGCAAAAAAGTGCAATAAACTACAAAAAAATTGAAAATCGTTTTTGTTTTTTTAACATATATTTCTAGTTAGAGAAATTTAAGAGGCTTATCCCTCAAAACTGTAAATACAAAAAAGTTGCACAAAATAGTTTCCCACCACAGGAAATTTATTCTGAGTGTCTTCATAGTTTTATTTTTGAAATACACCAATTTTTATATACTGCAGGAAAAACGAAAATAAAAATTATAATGCAAATTTGCAAAAAAGCAGCATATGCATCAAAATAAACTATTTCCAGCAGTGCAATATGAGTCCTAAGCATCCCAGAAACGACACAGAAAGTCATAAAGTCAAACATAACTTTTAAAAACACCAGTATAGGCTCATGAGGCCCTGATGGTAAAAAACTACATTTCCGCAAAATAACGTCACTTCCGGTTTCGGGCAGGACATCGCAGGACATGCAATAGTTCGTGCTGATGGACGTAGGAAGTGTTATGAACAGCTGATCAGATCGGCAAAGCGTGTTTCTGGAATATTATGTTTTTGTTGCTGCAAGTGCTTTTTATGCAGTTTTTGCAAAGCTATATGTGGAAGGAAACTGTGACCGAGGACAAGCTGATGGCATAAGATGTAAGTACAACTCCTCCGGTTTCAAATGCAAAAAAAAAATTATTGCGCTAGCTCACGTGGTTGCAGTGCTACCGGGATTTTAAAAAAGTTACGCAAAACGGAGCGTGCCGCTCTGACCAGCTTTAAAGGGTTAATTGTTTTTATGTATGTTTAGAGCTGCAGGAATACGAAAATAAATATTATAATGAAAATTTGCAAAAAAGCAGCATATGCATCAAAATAAACTATTTCCAGCAGTGCAATATGAGTCCTAAGCATCCCAGAAACGACACAGAAAGTCATAAAGTCAAAGATAACTTTTGCTGAGATCTGGGAACAACGCTTCAACAACAAAGTGGATCAGTGAACAAATCTTTCTTAGAGAAAGAAGAAAGTAAAACTGCTTGTTGTAAATGAACTGTCACTAAGTAAACTTTAAACAGATTGCAGTGCACTGCCAGCGAGCATTAAAATCTGCAAACTTCAAACTAGAGGCGACAGGTTATTTCATAATTGTACAAATAATGTGTGAATCTGCACCTCTAAGCATTATCTTCCCAGGAATTATGTTTCAGCACAAACCGCGAGCAGACTACATAACAGGTGTTATTTTTAATGTATTCAAGCTCTCTTTCTCACTAATGTGTGAATGGTTTGTTAAGTAACATCAAAAAACAGACTTTCTTCAACCCTCTTTGTTGCATCTAACAGCTTCTAGACGTGATTTCATTTCTGTTAAAGACTCGGGTCATATTTGCCCCACAAACTGTTGCATTTATGCATTGAGCCGAGGTCCCAAATGCCTCAGCTTAATGCTTCTCCTTTGCTTTCCTCAGGACACGAAACAAAAAGCCAGACTAGCCAGCATTAATTTAAAAATGGAGACTACTAATCACCAAGCCAATAAAAGTTCTGGTTCCCATTGCAAACAGACCAACACAAACTTCACAGAAACAAAATGAAAATCTGACGTGGACTCAAATCATATTTTGCAATAACAATAACAGGGAAGCACGCCGTTATCTTTGGAAGCCCACCAGCCCAACATGGACACATTGGCTTGCATCAGCGGGGCATTCAGTACATGAAGGGATTTCCATTTAGTCTCAGAGAGTTCGAAAGAAATTGATGCTGCACTGATGAAGCGATGCAATCTTCCAAACACAGAGCATCCACTGGTTGTGTTGTGTGCCATCTATGATGTCACCAGGGCCCTATCACCTTGACACTTGAGGTTTGCTAGACTTGCTGTAATAAACTCTCGAATGCTAGATGTCACCACTCGGGCAAAACATCACCACTGGTATAGAAGTAGAAGAAATTGAAAATGGAAGCAAAAAAATAAGCTTTTCTTTCAAGTTTTCTGCAGAAAGTCTCATCCTGTCAAGGTCACACACTTGTGTGCACCATCATTTTCACCTAACGTAATCTTTCACTGCTATTTATCATAGACTTCTGCACAAGTACAAGTCTTTATGCAACCAGACGTCCTACCCCCTGCTAGCCATTAAAGCATGCAGGTTTTAGTCACTTCTGCATTAGTTTCACTTTTCAGCCCTGGAAGCAATCTCTGTCTTTTACACCGTCTGTTATAGCTCATCAGCATTTTGGCTGTTGCTAGCTGGCGCAGGCAGTGCAAGCATGCACAGGGGTGCAGCTGCAGCTCAGTCAGTAACTATGCGTGTCATTAATAACACTGGTTTTCTGGATGCTAAGCAGAGAACTTTCAAAGTATTTGGCAAGCTGTGAATATGTTGCTACTTAATGCATTTATACGCTCACTGACAAATATCCAAACGGAAACATTGCAGGAGTCCTCAGGTGAGCTTGTTTTTGATTATTGGCTGCTACAACTTGAAAATGGTACTTGGTCACTTGATTCTTAATTATTTAAGTAAGCAAAATGTATATTTATAAGTGATATTGCTGATTGTTCTTATGAACAATGTAGTTGATGTCCAGCAGTGTTGGTCAAGTTGCTTGAAAAAAGTAATCAGTAACTAATTACTGATTACTTCCCCAAAAAAGTGATCCCATTACTTTACTGATTACTTATTTTCAAGAGTAATTTATTACTTAGTTACTTAGTTACTTTTTAAAAACACGATTTACAACCTGAATAGGTGATAAAGTGATAGATCTTTCAGCCCAATTCTACTTTTTCTGCATAATCCATCATACAAAATGTAATCAAATGGAAAAGTCTCTTTTTAAAACTTGTTTTATTAGTTTTAATCTTTTAACTTTATGCATCAAGCAAAAATTTAATTATATGCAACATTCTCTGACTGGAAGAAATTTGTTTAACATTTAAACCTATTTTCTGCACATTCCAGCACATAAAATAAAATATTTTTTTGTGTGTTTACACTCAGTCTTTCAAATAGATGCAAGTAAAACACAGCAGAAAATAAATAAAGTCAAAGACTAGCGGTCCTGTTGCTCTATTTTCACCTGTAAAGCAGGAGTGGGGTAGGCGGAGGGTTACCCTGGTGCAGGTGTGCAGCGGTCAGTGGAAGAATCCGCGAGTTTCTCTGTGAGTTTCCCATTACGTCGTAGCTACTCGGTGCTTGTTTGGAAGTTTAGGGGTTTTTTAGCTGTAAAAAGAAGTTTTCTTCCCACGCACAACGGACACTAATGTTTTTGTCACTTTTTATGGAATCAAACTCAAAGTAAGGTCAGTACTTCCACGCTTTAAACGCTGCACGCTCATACTCTCTCTGCACTCGATATATGATCCATTGTTGATCTGCACACAGCTGTTGTCACGAACGTGGCACTCGCTTACGTCACTGTCATGAGACATTCTCGCAAAAAATCACGGTTTTAGTAACGCAGTAACGCAGCGTTCCTACGGGAAAGTAACGGTAATCTAATTACCGTTTTTGCAATAGTAATCCCTTACTTTACTCGTTACTTGAAAAAAGTAATCGGATTACAGTAACGCGTTACTGCCCATCTCTGATGTCCAACACAACAGAATAACAGGAACCACTATGACATTTTGTCAGTCTCCTCTGTGAAGCGGCGCTCTGCATATCATAAAGAGTGTTTCAGTGGCTTCGTGACACAAAAACGACCGAGGTTAAAGCTCCTGGTGGGTATTCAGCACAGATAAATTTAGTTCAGTTCGACACTGGAAAGACTGAAATTACAAGAACTGCAGTTGAATTATTACTCAGCTCCTAGAGTGACAGCATTTCCCCTTTAATATGTTGACAAGTAAATTAGCTGTAGTGACATGAAAGTTCACCACAACCAGCAATTTCGATTTTTTTTTCTTGATTTTCCTTTGATTTGCTGCTACATTCTGCCACTGGTCCCTGAATCAATATATTATTATCACATGTGGTAATAAGCCCTATTGAGTGTGTCAGACCACATGTAAACAAAGACATATTTAAATTTAGTGAAAACCGAGGCAACATGTTGAGGCATCCTGCATCTTGGATGAAATCCCAGACCAGGGATTTGCAACAATTTGTAAAGCTCATTATACACGTACACATATGCATAGCCTATTATCACCCAAAGGTCAGCTCATGTGGCTTAAGCCTTTCTCTGCTCTCTGCCTGTTTTCTGCAGGGTTGAAGTTAATGTGTTCACAGTAATTGGTAAATGAACAGTCATATATATAAATGTCTCTTGCAAAGGGAATCTCAGCAGTATGGGTTAAACATCTGGTTCTAATGGCAGTATGCCATTCAGAGTATGTGGACTATGGAGCACGCTATGATAGATGGCACTGTAATTCCATAGGCTTTCCTCAGTAATATAATGATGTGAGTGAGTGAGCAGCCTGACAACAAGATAATCGGATCAAGCGATGATGGACAGGCGCTTTCAGTGAATCCATAATTGAGTCAGGGAACTTGCTTGTTCATTGGAGAAGATGCATACAGATTGGGATGAAGGAGCAAGGGAGCGGATCTGAGTGACCTGAATAAAGATAAAGTCAAAGGTTTTCTCACACCGAGAAAAAAAATCCCGATAAAAGTGCAGCTACATGAAAGACAAATGATTTCCCACTTCATGCTAAAACAATAACAGAGAGACATTAAGTGTGTTTTACATTATAATATCCATCACTGCTGACTTATCTGCTTTATTGTCCTTTAACATTAACTCTATTCCATGAGTGTTGTGAAACTCACCACTTCATAATCAACATTTAACCTTAAAAAAAACAACAACAACAGTCTACGAGCTTATTTTACACACTCGTTATAAAGTCATGTTTTTATCTAGTTCCTCTAACGTCCTGATTTTGCTACTCAGTTAAAGCGGCGTGTACCAAACTCCAATCTATCATAAGATGGCAACATCAATATTTAACCATCCTGCAACATTATGTGCACTGCCATGTTTGTATTTTTTATAGAGATGGCACGATACCACTTTTTTATGTCCGATACCGATATCATAAATTTGGATATCTGCCGATACCGATATGAATCCGATATAGTGTTTTTTAATCAATAAAACTGTTTAATATCTTGCTGCATTTTGTATAAGTTCATACTCAAGTTTAAATAAACAACAACACTAAAGCTATTCTGTTATACCTGTATGTAAAAAATACACTGCGCCCAAAATATTTCATAGTTCAGCAACACTGATCAATCTAATAAACTTAAAACTGCTCCATCCTCCCTATTCTGGTATTTTAAAGAGTACTTAGCAGAAATATTAAACAACCTAACTAACAGGGTTGCAAACTCTCAGCAAAAAAAAAAAAATAGGGAACCACCCTCCACCTCATGATGCTTAATCGATGTAATCAACTTTAATTTGATGCACTGTGAAATAAATTCACAGAAATCAATTATTTTTCAAGAATAATTAAATAGATTCAACATCTTTCTTCAACAGAACTGCAGACTGCACAGATGGTTCCCAAAGGAAAAAGTACTAGCTTACTAGGGTATATTAGACTTAACAGTTACTATATACAGTAATGGACTTCTATACATTTTACATCAGATTAAAACTTTGGGTGTAAGAGTCAGATAATTATTTATTAAAAACTAGACATTTTAAATGAGAATAAGAAAGAAAAGTATGTCTTTGTGCCCCCTTTTCCCTGTTCATGCCCTATCGGCCCCCCTGGCTAAACTTTGCTAGATCCGCCCCTGCACAGTTACCAGCCATCAGCTACGTAGAAAAAGATCCTGGTGTAGAAAGTAATATTAAATAAATTCTAACAACAGATTATCAAGCTTAATAGTGCTGCTGTTGTTCAGCCGCTGGTTTCCTCTTTCTGGCGCGAAGTGGGCCAAAAACAAACAAGAGAGACGGGAGTCACGACAGAAAAGCCGATCAGCTGATCATTAAGCAGTTTCATGATTAAAGTAGCAACAGGAGAGAGAGAGAGAGAGAGAGAGAGAGGCAGTTGCTCCATATATCGGTTGTTAAGCTTAACATGGGAATGCTTTACAAACATTCAGAGATGAACTTACACACTTGCTTTACTTCTCTCTGGGAAAACTTCCTCAGAGTTTGATAGCAAGGCTCCAAATACACACAGCCGATCAGGTGACCACACGGCTCCGACGTGCTACGGTTATGAGCCGAGTTACGCCGTGTCACAAGTTTTGTGAGGTGCTTTTTTGATATTTAATGGATCGGATTACATTTTTTATTTCTCTCCGATATCCGATCCAGTAATTTATGTCAGTATCGGACCGATACCGATACGTAATATCGGATCGGTCCATCTCTAATTTTTTAATTGCACAAAAGGTGCTTCAAGTAAAACGATGGTTATGGCAAATGTAATAAATAACTTATAAGCTTTTTTTAAAAAAAAGAATATGAACTCGTGGGCTTCAGTCTCCTTGGTGAAAGTCAGACTTAACACAAAAACTTTAGAATAGATTGCCTTGAGCTCTGTACCCTTTAAGTCCCACCTCATTCAAAATGTGTTTTGCTCAACGTTACTTAACGTGGCTGTTTGACCTTCTGTGGTCTTAAAATGCACATACTGTATTTGATGTGCGGTTTGACACCAGCAGACTGTTTTCATTTCTGCTGAAGTCGTTTTCTCAGGGCTAACCTTGGATCTGATGTGTGTGGACAGGAGCAAGATTGTGTTACATCACCACTGGTCATGAAGCGAGTCATAGTGTGGTGCAGCCACAATGCTGAGTCATTCCCCAGCACACATACGCTGACAGTGAACTAATCCACACCGTGCGGTGACAGTGGAGTGGAAGCAGTGCTGAGAATTTTTCACAAGGAGTCAAACTTTTCTTCTTTAAATAAATTCATCAGAAGCAATTTCTTTTATCAGGCAGATTATCTCTATAGGTTTTTAAGTTGCCTCGCTTTAAAATACTGCTTGCATTGGGACTAAATGCAAAAAGTCAGCATGATTTATCAGTAGTCAGCACTGTTGCCTTGCAACAAGAGACTCCTGCGTGTGTGTGTGTTTGCAGAGGATGTGAATGTAAAGAATTCCTCTAATGCAGACATAATTTTCCTGGTGTACTTAGTTGCTTTTTCTAATTATCCTTCTTTGGAGAAACAAGGGTAGCAGATTATTTAAGTCTCCTTATTGCTCTCTACTTGCGTTCTGCAATAAAGGCATAAAAAGCCATTCCAACCATCAGATAATTTAAGGATTATGAACCTTTAATGCTGAATAAGAAGTATAGTAGAGTAGAATTTATATGAAATGCCAAATACGATTTAGTATTAGCTGCGTGTTAGTGACTCATTCAGGCTGGTTGCAAATATTTGGTGCTTTTGGTGGATATTGAGCCTGATTTTATTATAAGTTGTGTAACGCCACCCTGAGATAACAAAGCCAAATTTTCTCTTTTGCACAAACAGTGAGGGATGCAGGGTGATATATGGCACATCTATCAACAAACCTACAGAGCTGGATGTTTGTATTTCATTGCAGCAAAAGCATATGCACTGATAGCCTTTTGGATCCTAAAACGGCGAGCAAACGAGCAGATTGCGAGAAGGCTTTAGAAGAGATAATGGACCGTTCCTATTAAGTAAACACTTTTCCAAAACTAGTGTGTACCAAATGTCACAGCCTCCTTCTAAGAAAATATAATTAAAGGCCTCAGAGGTGGAGAGGATAGAAGCTTAGCATGCGGCAGTTTGTAAACACTTCATTACGTCGCTGTCATTCAGCAGAGTGTCTGACAAAGGACAAGTAAAGGCTTCATCAGCTGCATCTGGTAATGAGCATACCGCTGGCACAACACAATGAAGTTGTGATACAGAGCTTTTGTGCTCCAGGTCAGTCTAATTGCACATGCTTGGGTAAGTGGTGTAAAAAATCAAGGAGATTTTTAATGTCTACTGGTCAGAATAGCAAACCAGAAGAGGTTCTTTCAGATGAATGGACAAAATCGGCTCACATCCTTCAGCTACTCCAGCTGTAATTATTCCGCTTTCTCTAACTTGATTACCTCTAAACCTTTTGTCATGTAGTCAGCTGCAAGATTAGGGTCAAACTAATTAATGTGGCTGTCAGTGACAAGTCCTTCAGTGTATTTGCAAAGATATTCTTTGTAATATTCAATTTTTTTACTAATGTAAGGAGAACACATCTCAAATGAATTGTCACAGTTCTACATATCTATGCAGAAACTATTAAATGGAGTCAATTCAATTTTATTTATAGAGCAACATTCGCCTCAAGGCGTCTCCAAAAGTTGATTCTGTTCATCTGGACGTAGCGTTTTCCCAGCCCGTTGTTCCTTCAGTCATTATGCAAATGTACTGTTTCTAAGATTGGGGAAACCTGCAGTCAGCTGAGACTGAAGAAGTCACCTGGATGAGTGACGAAGCGTTTCTCCCACAAAACGCTTCGTCCAGATGAACAGAATCAACTTTTGGAGATTTGCTTACCTGGATGATTGAGAATGCATCAAGACATTTATATTGTAAGGTAGACCCTGCAATAATACATACAGAGAAAAACCCAACAATCATATGAGCCCCTGTGAGCAATAGGGGTGAGGGAAAAAAATGGATACTGTGTAGCATGGTGATATTTTGTTTGCTAATAATGTATGGATACAGGGACAGCAGAAATCGATACTTTGTTACAAAAAAGGTTTTTGTGCTCTGACTTCAGAGCATGTTGATCCTTTTTCTGAGCAAGAATCCTGACATTCCTTCACTGTCCAAATGTGTTTCACTTGTTTTTAGCAGCAATAAACATGACAGTTTACTTATTTTAATTTAAGACATGTTTTATTTTAATTAAGTTTAAAACTTTTTTATTTAATGTAAAATTATATTTTGTTTTAATTTACTTTCAAATTCTTCAGTTGCTGAAGGGGCTGCATAGTTTTCATAAATTGCATAGTTCAGAATAGCTATAATTGTACCAGATGGTTGATTCAGTTAAGTTGGACTAGACTGTAATACAAACCGTTCAGTTTGTCAACAATCAAACTGAAATGAGAGAAAGACTGAGTGTGAGACTTTGATATTAGAAAAAATGAATATTGATAAAGTTTACCTTTATGTACAGAATCTGAATATCGCAAAATATTTTTAAAAATTGCAATAATATCGTATCGTGCGTTAAGTATTGTGATAATATCGTATCGTGGGATGTATGGTGATTTCCACCTCTTGTGAGCAAACACTTTGGCAACAGTGGGAAGGAAAAACTCCCTTTTAACAGGAAGAAACCCTCAAGGAGAACCAGGCTCATCGGTCATCTGCTATGACCAGTTGGGGAGAGAGAAGAAAGACAGGACAAAGACATGCTGTGGAAGAGAGACAGAGATTAATAACAAATCCAAGCTTCATGTCAAGTGTCATTATATAAACGTCTATTAGTTTGTTTTAATCACAGAGAAATCAGATAAAATTATATTACTGGTAGAGAGCTTCACAGGAAGCTCAGTTTCTTCCACTCATCCTTCTCCAGGGAAATCTTAGAAACCAACTGTCCTTCACCAGGGAGCCAGTGTCTTGGTTGGGGAGGGAAGAAAATAGATTATTTTAGGAATCGCAAAGGATGGTAGGGATACTTTAAAAAGTAAGCCAGGCTCCTAAATTCAGTTGGTGGAGTTTCTTCTGTATAAACTTGGACTTAAATCTGTCCCTCCTTTGTTCCGTCCTAAATACAATATTGAAAATGCTGCTGCACATAATGTTTCTGAGAACTCTTGAGATCACTGTTGGATTCGACTGGCTGGGGAAAAGAGACCTAAAAATTCTCACATCTCTGGCTGCAATTAGCAGCTACATATGTTTAGTTTGTTGTCCGAGAGGAGACCTGTAGAACAGTACTCGGTGAGATCTGCATTTCTGAAACAAAGGCAAGGGAGCAGACATCATTTTTCAAACTTGTTATAATTAGCTGTTTGTGCCAAAGCTCCAGTTTTGAATTAATTAGAGCAAAATTATAGACTGGTTGCAAGTGAGACTTGCTAATCTCAAGATAATGACTGCAAAACATAATTATGACACTGAGGAACTCGATACAGGTTGTACTGGAAGAAAACCTCACAGCCTAATATCACGCTAAAGGAACTGGTATGGATTTTTGAGTGGAAGCAGCTATGGGAGGTTAAAGGCCTTCTTAGCCAGCAGGTATGTCTCTTATTTCTTTACAGTCAAACAACTCCAAAGCAGTGTTAACAGAAAACCCTTTCAGGATCCACTAATCTCAAGTGATGTAAGAATTAATCGATACATTTCGAAAAATCAATACCAGAGTGAGAGATGGAGCTGAATCTGTTTGGAACCACCGATTCAAATCAAAAGCTATAACAAAAATGACCTGAAAACTGTCAGTTAGCCTTCACTTTTGTTTGCCTGACCTTTAATAAGGAAATGCCAGCAGTGAATATATGTATTCAGTGCTGTATAGAACTTATGATGGTGTATATGATTTACTCTGGAGACTGACAAAGGTTACACTGTGCATGAATATACCACGTGTGCTAGTGTTTATGAGAGGCATATTGTTGGGCATTTTAATATCGCTGCTAGGAATAAAACCTGTTAACAGTTTCTGTCAACGTGTAAACGTTATTAGGTTGTCATACAGAAGCTAAATTTAAAGTGAACATCACTTGGATGGATTGGAGCCAGCCTGAAATGTCAGTGTCTCCTATTATTATGTATTTATAGCCGTATAAACACATACGAGTATTCACTAACATTAGATGCTGATTCAGTGGGATAAAAATCTGGAAGCCTAAACATGATCCGCATTCATTTAGCTAATAGCAGCACTTACTCTCTAGAAATCAAACGTTTTTGAAACCATTAGGCCACCCAAATTTAAAATATTTGCATCTCACTGAGTCTTTAAACATACATAAAAACAATTAACCCTTTAAAGCCGGTCAGAGCGGGCACGCTCCGTTTTGCGTAACTTTTTTAAAATCCCGGTAGCACTGCAACCACGTAAGCTAGTGCAATAATTTTTTTTGCATATGAAACCGGAGGAGTTGTACTTACATCTTATGCCATCAGCTTGTCCTCGGTCACAGTTTCCTTCCACATATAGCTTTGCAAAAACTGCATAAAAAGCACTTGCAGCAACAAAAACATAATATTCCAGAAACACGCTTTGCTGATCCGATCAGCTGTTTGTAACACTTCCTACGTCCATCAGCACAAACTATCGCATGTCCTGCGATGTCCTGCCCGAAACCGGAAGTGGCGTTATTTTGCGGAAATGTAGTTTTTTACCATCAGGGCCTCATGAGCCTATACTGGTGTTTTTAAAAGTTATCTTTGACTTTATGACTTTCTGTGTCGTTTCTGGGATGCTTAGGACTCATATTGCACTGCTGGAAATAGTTTATTTTGATGCATATGCTGGGGTTTTTTGCAAATTTGCATTATAATATTTATTTTCGTTTTTCCTGCAGTATATAAAAATTGGTGTATTTCAAAAATAAAACTATGAAGACACTCAAAATAAATTTCCTGTGGTGGGAAACTATTTTGTGCAACTTTTTTGTATTTACAGTTTTGAGGGATAAGCCTCTTAAATTTCTCTAACTAGAAATATATGTTAAAAAAACAAAAACAATTTTGTTTTCATTTCTGCTAAACTACAAAAAATGAATTTTTTTTGTAGTTTATTGCACTTTTTTGCAATTTATGTAATTACTATGCACTTAATGCATACAAATTATTAAAATTGGGCTATAATGGTTGTATTGATGTATATCAACTTGAAATGCTCCCAAAAATGGCTCCACAGCATGTAAAAATATAATATAAGCTCTGGCGGACTTGGTTCTATGGTAGGTCTTAAAGTGTTAAACATTAAACATACATTAGCATTATAAATTCAACTTCAGTAAAAGCAGTAAGACGATGTAAAAATCAGCAGCTTTTGACTAGCTTGCTAGCATTAGCATCACTCTATGTGCTAACAGCCTGTACTTAAGCACTTGGTTTTGAGTTTTCAAAAGTCTATATCATAATGCAGAACACACGTCTGCATTTAAATCTGACTGTAAGTGCAGAAGTAGTCTGGATGATATGAGACGCAATCAGCAGGTTCGCTTGTTCAGTCTCGCGTTAATCTTCCTGTCTTAAAGATGAATTTATTGCATCACTGTTACATCCAGATACAACACAGCTGAAACTCAGCCAATAAACGCTACTTCTTAAAGCACTCAACTGGATCCAATAACTTTTTATCTCAGTTGTATATTTTTTTCCTTTATGTTTAGGAGGCGCAGAGAAAAACTCCAGGCCCACCTGAAGGAGAGTCGCAGTTTGAAAAACTACACTACTAGTTCCCATAATGCCCTAGAAGCCAAAATGAGGGCCTCTAACACCAACCTGCAAATTCATGAGGTGAGTACATGAGATGTTTTTTCTCTTCCTTTTTTTTGGTGCTTATACATGTAAACACATGGAAAACTGACCTCATGCGGAACCAGTGTTGCCAACTTAGCGACTTTATCGCTATATTTAGCGAGTTTTCAGACCCCCTTAGCGACTTTTTTTCTAAAAAGCGACAAATCTGGCGACTTTTTCTGGTGTTGGAGACTTATTTATGACGTCTTTTTGACGTGAAAGCAGGTATCGCTCTTACTCTCAACAAGCAGCGGTGTTGCCGTGGGCACCTCGCCCGTGCCAAAGCGCTCACGGGCGGAGGATAGTCCTCCCCCGCTGCTATCAGGGCAGAAGATGTTCACACCTGTGCGTCCAAACTGCAAATGAATCGCGCATGAGCGAAGCCGCTGCTCCCGCACTGACTGTAACGCAGTCAGTTCTTCTTTTACTGTTATGCTGTTTTGTGGACCAGGTTTAAAACTACTTATAAACACACAAAGTAACTCCACCAGAGTGCCTATTTCGGGTCACTTTTGCCGGTCCAAGCCCGGATAAAGGAGCAGGGTTGGAATTGTGACATTACAAAAAACAATAATTGCTAAAATAAATTTAATTCGTAGTTCTAAATAAACTCTAAATGCATTTAAGACGTTTTTTACTCACTTTATGTCTCTTCCATGATGTTATTTCTCTCTCCAACAATGTAGGTTACAATAACATTAGCATGACCAATTATGCAAATTAGGCGATGACGTCATTTAGCGACTTCTAGCGACCTTTAGGACAGCCAATAGCGATTTTCCTCACTGAGGAGTTGGCAACACTGTGCGGAACTCCCGGTTTCTCCTGTTTTGTGAAGACTGTTGGCTCGTTTTCACATGTGCACTGCAACCTGGAATTTTTCTATAGCAGCAATATAGGTTTACTAGACAGGATAATGCAGATGGCATTGGCCAGTTGAGCATCAGCAAATCTAAAAACTGATCATCATTTAAAGCAACACATTCTCTTATTTACTTACCTCCTTACTTTTAGTTATGGATTTATGGAAGCCTATGGATGAGGCTGTGCTTGTGAGAGATTACTTCCTACAATGAATGTAGCAACATCCAGCTCTCTTCCAAAAAAAATTAGTTAAAGCTGGAAATTCAAATGCAGGCTCGTGTTTTAATATAAATCATTCGATAATCATTGTTGTGGTAGCTGTTTTTTAATCTCACCCACAGAGGCCAGAGTTTTTTGTAACAGTTATAAAGCCGTCCCTGGATGTTGTTGTTTTTTTTAGGTAGGAATTTTAAAATATCGCCTTGGGCTTCAGGGGTTGGTTATTATTTTTCAGTAAATTAGTTGGCATTAGCAGGAGTCAACAAACATTAAAACATAAATCTTAATCTGAAAACCAACAAATATTCAAAATGAGATGTCTGCTCCCTAAAGTTATTATCACTGAGCAGACGCACACCTCGCACGCGACACCGCAGAGGATTACCATTAGATTTATGGCTGCCTGCAGTTTGTGCATATCAATAAGTATGTATTGCTGTCTCCACCTGGCCACTTGCACGAGGCTTACAGGTCTTCTCGAGAGCAATCGTTCGGTGGTTTGGGAGCATGCTGCTGGCTGCCAGTGTCATTCATCATCTCCTCAGTGCTCTGTGTCATCGCGCTCCCAGTTGTGCGTCCGGGCGTAGCTGGCATGGACATGAAAATTACCTTAACATGAATGTTGCTCCTCGGAGACTGTCCTTGTGTGTATTTGTACACCAATCTGCATAAATTAACCTTAAGCATTTTTTACAGTTTAATCATGTAAACAGGCACTTCAATAGGTACACCTATGAGATCAAACATATCCCAGTACAACATCTATACCATGAATTACTCTGTTTCCAGCTTGTGATTTTCTTATCTTTATTGCATAGGTCATAATGGCTGCTGGTAGCGCTCCACCAGACTGCATTATATTTAAATGGTTCCAAATATTTTGTCCACTCCACTGAAATTAATACACAAGGGTGTAAAGTATTAGAAACATTTTTAAATGCACTGTTGGTCTATACACAAGGGGCTCCATCATGAGCGCATTAATATGCAGAAGATGAATAAATCACTGTGTGGGAAAAGCTGTGGAGATAATTACATTTCATGCTGGCAGTTCATGATACAGCTGACAGATTTATCCTGATTTGTCATCATTGCAAAGACTGTCCTCTGAAAAAAAAATACATCAGCGGTTGTTATTTCATTAAAAAGCTTGAAATATAATATCGTCACCTGTAATGCCAAAGAAGGAAGTTGTGCAAAATGGGTTGACAAAAAAATAAGGTAGATGTCAAACATACCAACTATGTCTGAATACATCTTTGGTTTTGACCCCAGAAGTTGCACTGCACTAGTTTCTGACACCAAAAAGGCAATGTTGTCCATATTTTATCTGACCTGTTAAAAGAGACCTTAAGTAATACTTAGATTTGGAAAAGTAAGCTATGGTAACTACAACCTTATATTTGATACAGTCACCAGAATGGTCTCAATATTGTCAGCAAGAGAAAATGTCCTTTGTCTATTATGGCATATTTAAAATTTCAGATGAATCTGTTAAACAAACGAGTACAGTTTTGTTTCATACTTGATTTGAAATGCAGAAATTGAGATTCTGATTTTTTTGTATCGACACTTTGATCGAAAAATAAAAACGAGATGAAAATGTCCCGGAGACACGAGATCCAATCAGAATGAAGCTGTATAGAGAGGCGGGATGATCCAATCAGAAGTTTTCTCCTTTTACAGCAAAAACCGATCTGCTAGTGACAAATGTTGGGGAGGGGAAGCTCCCTGTTTTTCAGGAAATATGTCAGCGTTGGACGAACAGAAGAGTCGACACATGGACACATTTCATGCTTAATGTCTTTGAAAATAAGAAGCTTTGTAAACCATGCGGAGCGAGTTTCACCAGTAAAAACACGACACACTTTTACAATTTATATTTAATGAACTTTATCAGTTTTGATATTTTGTTGACTAAAACTAAAAGAATTTAGATGCTCGATTTATGGCTAAAACTAACTGACGTTTTAGTCAAAGGTCGCTGTCAAAATTGTCACTGGTACTTCGGATAATGTTCAAAGTATAGTTCAACACACACACTTCTTTCAGTCATTCTAGCACAAATTCATTTTGATTTATCTGTCTGATTGATCCCCAACCCCTGGGCCACGGACCACTTTGGTACCGGCCCGCGAGAGTTGAGGCTCGGGTGTGAAGTGTATGGTTTTCAGGGTTTTTATCGTTTTATTGTTTCCCTGGGTCTTTTCCCGTGTCCATCCATCCATCCATCCATCCATCCATTCGCTTCCGCTTCTCCTTTTCAGGGTCGCGGGGGGCGCTGGAGCCTATCCCAGCTGTCATAGGGCGAGAGGCGGGGTACACCCTGGACAGGTCGCCAGTCTGTCGCAGGGCCAACACACAGGGACAGACAACCATTCGCACTCACATTCACTCGCACATTCACACCTAATGGCAATTTGGATTATCCAATTAACCTATCCCCACAAGCTGCATGTCTTTGGACGGTGGGAGGAAGCCGGAGTACCCGGAGGGAACCCACACAAACACGGGGAGAACATGCAAACTCCACACAGAAAGACTGATGGTGGAATTGAACTCAGGACCTTCTTGCTGTGCGGCAACAGTGCTAACCACCGTGCCACCATGCTTTTCCCGTGTGTTATGGCTAAATCTTCTGTTTTTTTGGTACCGGTACTGGTTTTATTTTGTGGTATTTGTCTGCAACACCTTAAAGGTTGGTCCGTGAAAATAAACCCGTCCATGGTGCAAAAAAGGTTTGGGCCGCTGTTGTAAAGGATAAAGGACCATGTTAGGGTAAAACCTTGGCTTGTACAACCAATTAATTCAGTTTTATCAGTTTTATAGCATCAAATCACAACAAAACTGTCCTCAAGGTACTTTAAATTATAAGGTAGAGCAATTATATTATTAATGCAATTATGTTATGCTTACCTCCTCAAACAAATCTAATCTAAACCATCCGCTTGGCTTCTCCGTGGTCTCCCAGATGTTTTGGGGATTTGTCCACTGCATGGTTTCCTTTGTCTATTTTCTTTCTTTCAACTCCAGACCTTTGATCTCCTAATTTATGAAAAAATAGGTGTGTAAATCCGAAATGTATCAACCATTCCTGAATGTTTTTAAAGACTTTGAAAGCTGAACGTCTACATATCAATCACATTTTGATTGTTTCGTTTCAGTTTTAATGTCAGCCTCAAATAAATGTCAACACATTGACGCTCTTGCCCGAAGCCTCCACCTTCAGTTTCAGTTCAGACGATTCAGGAGTGTAAGACATGGCTCGGAGACAGAGTTAACCAGAGTTTGAAAGCAATCTGAAAAATCTGGAGTTTGTAAAGATGGTGTGTCAGGTGCGTCTCCTCAAATTACCTTCAAGGTAAGAGGTCTGTCGAGGACAAACACGCTGGCTTCCCAAACGAATGTGATGATCAGAGGAATAGTCCAGCCTCCAGCATAACTGCATTGCACAAAATATGCCCGAAAAACAGTCAATATTGTTTTAATCTCAATGAGCAACATTTATTTTTCAGACAAATAACTGAGGTATTGTTGGAAATTATGCAGCCATTAGAAATACATCACATTTCATTTCACTTCAACCTAAATGTCAGAGTTACTGAAAACAAATGCAAATAGATTTCTGTGTTTATCGACCCGATGAGAGAGAAGGCACAGGCAAACAGATCAGTTATATAGATCAGAAACGAGTCTGGGAAGCTTGAATATTTTGTCTGCATACTTATGACTTGAAACTGATTTTCAGCTGTGTAGCTATTTAAGGGCATTTTTGTTATCTGTTCACTTTCTTATCTCCTTTTGTTTTATGCAAGTCAACAGGACGAATGTTGTATTCCTTTTCAACTCTGTCCTTTTCCTCTCGTTTATAGAAGCTTCATTCAAACTTTAAGTGGGTCACTGTTCTTTATCTCACAATTTCCACTTTGCTTTATCTTTTTTCACTTACCTATTTTTTCCAACATCACTCTGATACATGATAAAATAAATGGTCCAGCGCATGCAGGGACATCACATTAAATGTCACATCACCTAACATATTCAGCCACACTTGCTAAAACCAACGGTTGAAACACCAAAGTAAAACTTTCACTTTTATATGTTGCATTTGGCATTTCACAACCAAAGTCTCAAAGAGTCTAATCAGCCAATGGTTTAGCTGATTAGACTACAGCCGAGTTTATCGACAACACAGCTGCTCATTGATTGTCACCGAGGCATTAAGCTTGTCTAAACTACTCTGCTTCACATCTAGTTTTGAAATATCATCTTGTATTGAGAAAAAAGCTTTTTCTTGTTCTAGTTAAGGAGCCCACACTCGCTCGTCTCATTGATGAGAGACGCCAGATTAGTAGCAACGCTGTTTTTACTAAAACATGTGTTGTTGACAGAGCCTTTAAAGGTGTCTTCAATAGTGATTGAAGTGTAAATGACCATTATTGCCTCCCACTTATGTTGCACTTTAATTATTATTGTGTTATTTTGCAATAATTAATGATCTTTTCTGCAAAGAATTGAAAAAAGTAGACTATAATCGAATATCACATGCATATATTGCATAAATTTGTACAGAAAATGATTTAAAATAAGCACTTTGGCTTTTATTTTCCTAACTGCTTTATTAGCACCGGCTCTTGAATTACTGATTATTGTTTACTGACTCCAAAAAATGTTTTGTGGTGGAAAAACAAGGCGGATCTTTAGTGCATAAATGTTGCTTTGAAATCTTCTTTTATTTATTGAAATTCTACAACAGTCTTCGGGGAACTTGCATGCAAATGAGCAGCATTTGTTTATTTTGTGCCTACGCACCCAGAATCACATTGATTTCTGTCTGCAGGCAATCAATTACTAAAATTTCTGAAAGGAGAGCAACAAGCATGGGGTCAATGGTGTATTAGCATCTTACACACACACACATTCATTTCTGTGGCATTTTTTCACTACACAGACACATTTTCGTTTTATTATCATACCCAACTTTCATTTAGATTCGTACTTTTCATCTTGTTTTGCAGTAGCTTCAAGTAGATCGAGACCCCTGTGATCATGTGGGTCACGCCAAAGTGACCCACATGAACATTCCAGCAGTGGCCGGCGATAGAAAATGAACACTTCTGATTAGCACCGCAGGGCCCTTTGTTGGAAGTATTTGATTAAGCAGTGAACTAAAGAGCAGCTCCGAGCGAGTCGGTCTTTCTCTATCAATCAGGTTTTACCACCCTATCATGAATTCTCGAGGTGTCCCACAGAGTCCGTCTGCCATTTCCGCATAATTAAAACTGCCCTGACTTCATCATGAGCGGCGCTGTACTGAGCCCGCTATGCTAAGCGTATTTCTGAGACTAGAGTGCAGTCTGAGACACCATGATGGCTGCGCGAATCATAAAACCATTTCTGGTTCAGTCCACATAGTTTGTCAGTGTTTAAAAAAATGAAAAATAGGCATATAGTCCCTTTCTTAGAGATTAAAACATCTATTAAAGCACATGTGCGCTCGCTCACGCACACACGCAGCTGTTTTATGCGCTCCACGCACCACAAACGTCCAGACTGGGCGCAGAGTCACTGTCAAAGCCGTGATTACTTTTGCTGGTTGTATCTGCTCACGTTTGTGGAGCTAAAGAGTTTCTTTGCCTGCAGCTGTGCAAGAAAATATCACATTTATATTGATGACCTCTATAAACAGTCAGTATTGCTGGATGACGCATGCACACAGTTTCCAGTTTTTCCTCGGGCGAGCTCTCTTAAGCTTAAATCTATTTTCAGACTGAAAAAAAAGTGGCTGCTGAACCTCGCAGAGTCGGCATTAACAGATCGAAGGCACTTTCCTCTCTTTGAGCTGCCAGGCAGCGAACGGGTTCATTTAACGCAATACTTTGTGTGTTACTGGAAAAGTAAAGCATTTCCCGTGACTTACCTTGGGCATTCCTTTAGTTACGACTAGCACAGGTGGATACAGTCCACTGAATTAATTAACAGGTCACTGGTGCGATTTTCCCGACTCTTAAATGATCTGATTTCCTGATTTAACTGGAAGAATAATTTCTCACTGGTAGTTTCTGCATTAATTAGCGACTCGGATGTACGCTGTGATACAGCTACATGACGCTTTGGATTTAACTCATCGTTTCATAGAAATTGTTTCTTTTTTTTATTTCATTCCATGAGGGCAAAACACAGAGGAAGTCCTTTGATTTACTATCGCAGTTGCAGAATGTTTAAAGATTTACAGCAAACCAATCAAAGTAGCAGAGGCCAAAACATGATTTTATGAAGCTTGACAAACCCTGGAGCATGCCACTGCATATAAAAGATGGACATATTACCCGCTGGTTTGTGAAGTCCCATTTTGAAGCCATTTTTCTGTGACATTCTTAGCTTTTGGAAACATCAGATACCAGGGTTCTGTGATCAGGAGCCTATATGGTCAATATATATTGTCTAGCTTAACGCAGCAATGCCCTAAGGAATATCCTCCTTTTACAGAGGCCATGAATCAAGCGAGCGCTCTGATTTTCTGTATTATTTCATGGTAATAAGTAGGGATGGGTATCGAAAACCGGTTCTTGTTGAGAACCATTTTTGCAAACAATTCCCTTATCGATTCCAGTCGCCCCGAATGACGTCACCATGTTGCAGAGCGTCATTTACCTGGCAGGAAACACGGCGCCTAAGCGGCTCAAACGCTCAAAAGTTTGGTTATACTTTACGAGAACGGATGACAACAGGGCAACTTGCAATACTTGAAAAGTAGATATTTCATTAAAGGGAGGAAACACTACGAATATGCAAAAGCATTTGCTCACAAAACACGCGATGACCTTAAATGAATGTCGTGTTTTTAATTCCGGACTCGTGAATCTCAACCCAGCAGCAGCGGTAACGTTTGCACGTCCTCTCCCGTTAATGCGGCAGGTAAATAATCAACAACAGTGCATATTATGTTAGCGCGATCTGCCTTATTACAAAACCTGCCATTACTGTGCATTTAGGTGATGTCACGTAAAGGAATGTTATTTTACTGTCACTATGTTATTATTCACATGCACGGTCATTATTTCATCATTACTTCATTAGTCTGTATCACTTATCATCAGGTTATCACCAATATTATCATGTATCATTTATCATTTAGTAAATCTGCCAGAGCACGCAGAATAAACACATTCTAGATATAATACTCTATCATTCATAGCACCAGCATAGATGTGGGTCCGGTCATGTCAGATAAGGACGCTGAACTTTCATTAGCCTGGACCTACAATCTTACACAACTGCACACTCGTCTTACACAATTGTTATGTTCCCAAACACCGATGATGGGAAACATCTGGTTTTAAGTCTGGGAAAGAGTTGTTGTTCTGAAGAAGGTGATTTCCAGGAGTTGTTCTGACGTCATAATGGCTATAAAGCTTGTTGTAGCGAACAGAGAGGAGAAGACCGGCTTCCCACACTGTATAATACGTGTGTGTTTAATAAATCACTTTTTGGACACCCCCTAGGACTCTGTCTGCGCTTACTTTTCTTTCCAAATCAAAAAGAACCTTACAGTGACCATGATGAGAGAGACAGAGTCTGGCTGGCGCTCGCTGGCAGTTCTCGCTGCAGTCTACCGTAGCGTCTCCTTTCAGGCCAGGATAGACGAATGTCACCGAGCAGTGACTCAGTTTGTGTCAAAGGTTTGCACCCATTTGCCACAGCAGATGATTTTCAGTAAGTGAATGTGTTTAATTGTAGGCAGGGACATTACTGGATATTCTTGTGTAATTGCTACAGAATAATTTATGTTATACTTTGTTATTGCTACAGAAGAATATTTATTTTATTATTTTACATTTACAATTTTTTTCCTGGGGACCCTGTGACACCCCATTGAAGAGCTGTAGGCTGTGGATCTCTTAAGATCTCACTGTTGGGTTTGTAAGGCCATGTTACTCCTAAATTTCTTGAAAAAATCTTGTTCAAAGAGAAGATATAAAACAAAGTTCTAAGCTAATCGACTTTAGTGTTCTACTTTTTAAAAAGAATCGATAAGAGAATCGATAAAGAATCGAATCGTTAAACAGAATCGAAAATGGAATCGGAATCGTGAAAATCTTATCAATACCCATCCCTAGTAATAAGTGTAGCTCAGTGATAAAAGTTTAAATTGTTTGCAAATACATTTTGATGATATTCACTGAACATACTCTGATCATCTGACGCGCCCACTTCAGTTCAGACGGTAGCCTATATAAAGTATGACGCGCCTTCTATAATTATAGAAAGTGTGTCGTTGTTTTTGAGGTACAAATGAGGTTTTCCACTGTCTGCTTGGTCACATCACCATGGCAGCATCTGTGATGCTAACGAGACTGGTGTCCTGGCGAGGATCCACTAAAGGGACTGTGTCTGTGACAGTCTTGTTACTCAGACATCAAACTGTAGACGACATAAAAGTAAGTTGGAGGAAAGAATCGCACAAAAGTAGGTCTCGCTTACTTAAGTTACAAAAGTGTGGAAGTTACTGTCTAGACGATGGCGAGATAATGCTGAGGAGAGAAAACTGTCACCACCAGATAGATCCAAACCACTGATACGTATGTGTTATAGATAAGAAATCAAATCAGCGGTCGTCTTGCATCTTTAAGCCTTTTAAAGTTTAAAGCTCAAAACACTTTCTTGTGCTGTCCTGTGTTCTTTTCAGGAGTTCGCAGCTGCCATGTAGCTGACTGAGTTTGCTTTGTCAAGCGCATTGTGAAGTGTCGAATCAAAGAACTGCTTTGTTTTATTGCATATCTGTCTCTCCAGAGGTGGAACGAGCAGAAGGAGAGTTAAAAGAAAGAACCTGAGACCCACATAGTACAGTGATAGAGCTAATTTAGACATCCTGCCATGAAGGCTGCAAGATAGAAAGAGGGGATAAGGGATCAATGTGGATGAGAAAGCTAAGAAAGAAAGCAGTAAACTGAGAGATGTGCTGGAGTTGGATAGTGGACAAACTGAAGGACGTGGTAAATTTGGTCAAATATCACCAAGATGACTTCTTCACTAGGCCAACAAAAAAATGACAAAATAGCACAAAGAGCAGACCAGTGATGGCTAACATTACTTTTAAAAACAACATTTTACATTAGAAGATTAATGCACTTTAAAAAAAACAATTTTGCTTCAGTGCTACTGAGAAAATTTATATTTTAAGTTAATTTTGTATTACCTTTATTAACCCTTTAAGACCTACCATAGAACCAAGTCCGCTAGAGCTTATATTATATGTTTACATGCTGTGGAGCCATTTTTGGGAGCATTTCAAGTTGCTATACATCAATACAACCATTACAGCCTAGATTTTAATAATATGTCTGCATTAAGTGCATAGTAATTACAGAAATTGCAAAAAAGTGCAATAAACTACAAAAAATTGAAAATCGTTTTTGTTTTTTTAACATATATTTCTAGTTAGAGAAATTTAAGAGGCTTATCCCTCAAAACTGTAAATACAAAAAAGTTGCACAAAATAGTTTCCCACCACAGGAAATTTATTTTGAGTGTCTTCATAGTTTTATTTTTGAAATACACCAATTTTTATACACTGCAGGAAAAACGAAAATAAATATTATAGTGCAAATTTGCAAAAAAGCAGCATATGTATCAAAATAAACTATTTCCAGCAGTGCAATATGAGGCCTAAGCATCCCAGAAACCACACAGAAAGTCATAAAGTCAAACATAACTTTTAAAAACACCAGTATAGGCTCATTGAGGCCCGGATGGTAAAAAACTAAATTTCTGCGAAAATAACGTCACTTCCGGTTTCGGGCAGGTCATGGCGGACATGCGATAGTTCGCGCTGACGTCTTATCCAATGTAGGAAGTGTTACGAACAGCTGATCGGATCGGCAAAGCGTGTTTCTGGAATATTATGTTTTTGTTCCTGCAAGCGCTTTTTATGCAGTTTTTGCAAAGCTATATGTGGAAGGAAACTGTGACCGAGGACAAGCTGATGGCATAAGATGTAAGTACAACTCCTCCGGTTTCATATGCAAAAAAATTATTGTGCTAGCTCACGTGGTTGCAGAGCTACCGGGATTTAAAAATAGTTACGCAAAACAGAGCGTGCCCGCTCCGACCGGTTTTAAAGGGTTAAACATTACTTTGCAGTTACTTACTTGGAAAAAAAGCTTCTGGACTTCTTTAAGTTTCCTGAAGACGTTTCATCTGAGAAGCTTCTTCAGTTCTAAGAGCAATCGGTGGAGAGTCCCAGATTTTAAGCCCTATGGGAGTGTCCCCCCAAGACGGTCATGGGACCCCGTATTGATCCTCTACCTAATCACATGACTCAAGGTGTGAGCCACAGTGAGCACCCCCCCCCCCCCCCCCAATCATGTGATTTCCTGAGGTCAGATGGCCCAGGATGTGAGTGGGCGTTAAGGCGTCTGAGAAGGGATCTCAAAACTGGATTATAGATGGCAGAGAGTTGGTGTCGTAAACCACCGCCTCTGTTCAAAGATGGTCGCTCACAATGGACATAGATGCTTCTTTCACTCCTTTCAAACCATCTGTCTTCTCTGTCCACGATGAGAACATTGGCATCCTCGAAAGAGTGACCTTTGTCACCAAATGCTCTTAGAACTGAAGAAGCTCCTCGGATGAGAGGTGAAACGTCTTCAGCATCTTATATTGTGCAGTGTGTTGCCCACTGTCCATCTCTCCATGAGTGTAATTATTTATATGAATCGTGGAATCATTGAGTCTTAATGTTGTAAAAAGTAATGTTAAGTCAAGTAAAGTGGCTGTATTGCCATTCCAACCATATGCAGTGGTACAGTACACAGTGAAGTGAGACAACGTTCCTCTAAGACACAGGTGTCGAACTCCAGGCCTCGAGGGCCGGTGTGCTGCAGGTTTTAGATGTGTCCTTGATCCAACACAGCTGATTTAAATGGCTAAATGACCTCCTCAACATGTCTTGAAGTTCTCCAGAGGCCTGGTAATGAACTGATCACTTGATTCAGGTGTGTTGGCCCAGGGTGAGATCTAAAACCTGCAGGACACCGGCCCTCGAGGCCTGGAGTTCGACACCCCTGCTCTAAGACGATGGTGCTACATATGACATATAACATCAACAGAAGGTTACATAAATGTGCAAAAACTACAAAAAAATCAAACAAACAGTGCAACACCAGACAGAACAGAACGATGCAGACACACTGGTCAGTAATGTTGCCTACTGAGAAAAGTAACTCCAAGTACTTCTATGTTACTGAAAACACCTCTTTGCATTTAGCTTGAGTACACTGACTACATTGTCCAGGAGTTGCTTACCCTAGAGTACATTTATTTCTGAGTGTATGGATTTTATTTCATTGCATGCCAACAACAAGCTTATTAATTTGCCCTGGAGTAACAATCTGAACTAAAAGCTAGCCAGGGATTTTCTTTTGTCTCACAAAGAAAAACACAAAGGAAAATGTACACACTCACCTGTTAGTGCTGTAAACACTGTACTAAGGTGATGGGCAGCTGATTGGGTGTTCAGCTTATTACCTTATTAATGAGAGATGAATTATTGTAATTGCAAATGTCTGAATTACACTTAATACAGGAACAAATTGTCTATATCGTAATTTGATAACACAGTGGGCTCATGTCATCAAGGTTTCGGTGCAAATCTCCTCTTTGCATTGGAGTCACTGTCGAGTTTGAATCTTCTCCCTGTGTGCGTTTCCTCCCACAGACCCGAGATCTGGTCTGGTTGTTTTTAAATTAGCCGTAGGTGCAGCTGTCTCTCTATTAGTCCTGTGATGGACAGTCCAACTGTACAGGGTGCACCCCACCTCTCATTCACGACAGCTAGGATGCTCTCTGCTCCCCCAGGACCAAGAGTTGGATATTGTACCTCAGATCCATGATTTCCTTGTTTTTTTCCATCCATGTCTTTTCTCAGCAGTGTGCATACACGGAGCAACATCCCTGTTTTTCCATTACTTCCCTCGATATGCACCATTATATAACACATTTGTCATGTTTGCAGCTATGGGACTGTGTTAGTGTATCGCATCTGAATAACTCATAATTTCTGGGTTCGTAATATTGTGCCGTATTCCCAGCCTCACACTTTCTTCTTCAGACACTCTCAATCAAACACAATAGTACAAATGGTTTAACATGCCAGAAGTAAATCCCCCATTCAAGTGGCAGCATTTGACCAGCTGTGCCACTTAACTTCAATTTTTAATATGAAATGATGTAAAAATGCTTTGTGCTGTCAGTTTAGTTCAATGTTGTTTGTTTCTTAGCAGAATCCTAAGGAAACATTCCACAGATTTTTTTCTCTTTTCCTGCAGACATCGACATTTTTTCTTTTTCTTCTTTTTTTAAGCTCACGTTTGTAAATCTCCGTACAAGGATGGAGCTTTTCTGAGAACAGCAGCTGACTTTTAGGAGTAATTTGGACTTTCGAGAGTTAACAAACATATGAAAATGATTCAGCTCTGAAACTTTCTTTCATTTTACATGATGTAAAACTGCAAGTTTTAACTCTCAATGGCAGTGAATGACTGTCGAGGTTGGGTTGACCTTTTCGCCCAAGAATCTGGCTGTTCCTGTCCATCGGCCCATCGCAGGAGCTGCGCCATCAGTTGCAAATGGATTGGATTTATATAACACTTTTCAAGGCACCCAAAGCGCTTTACAATGCCACTATTCATTCACTCTCGCATTCACACACTGGTGGAGGCAGCTACAGTTGTAGCCACAGCTGCCCTGGGGCAGACTGACAGAAGCGAGGCTGCCATATCGCGCCATCGGCCCCTCTGGCCATCACCAGTAGGCGGTAGGGTAAAGTGTCTTGCCCAAGGACACAACGACCAGGACAGAGAGCCCGGGGATCGAACCGGCAACCTTCCGGTTACAGATACGCTTCCCAACCCCCTGAGCCACGGTTGCCCCCCCCAAAGCCACAGCCAACGCCAACGCCAAAGCCAACGCCAACGCCATCGCCAACCAACTGTGCGCATATCGTTTCTGCAGAAATGCTGCGCTGGTGCATGACTCCAAATCGCTCCAAAATGCATCGATGTATGCATTTATACATGTGGCACAGTAACCGCACCAACACACCAACAACTCGGGCCCTTACAGTAAATAATGCCTTATGTTCTTCCACATACATTATGTTGGCTGCTAAAACTAGATGTCAGGTTTACATGGAGGAATAGTTTATAACAATTTAGATTTCTAACACTCCTGAATCATAAACATACTACATACCGATTCTTTCTTGGCTTATGCTTATAACATCAGTGATTTATTCGTTCCCTAATTTTGGAGCCTTTGTCATTAATAAAATGACGTAGCTGCATTTCCTTATCAATTTATAATTTGTAAATTTACCCCATTTAAATCTGGGCCACACTGTGACAACACACTCAGTCTCTGCTGATACCTGATGTGTGGCTCCTGAAAGCTTCGCTCTGATCTGATGGAGATGACAACAGATTATCAGTTATTTTACTGTCTTATTGCAAAAAGATTGCATGTGTGTGACAACTTGACCTACTTCAATCAAGAACTGATAGTAGACTCACTCGATCTTATTGCCGTTCTGTTGCTGCCTTGACACAGCACAGCTGGCTTGAACACACACAAGTGGTTTCAGACTGATCGCGGTTCCCAAAGCAGGGAGATCACATGGTAGCAATAATTTTGGTCATGCCGCAGTATTCGACCACTCTTTAAACTAGTGTGATTGTAACCTAGCCCAGCGGTCTCCAACCTTTTTTGCGCCACGGACCGGTTTATGCCTGACAATATTTTCACGGACCGGCCTTTAAGGTGTCGCGGATAAATACAACAAAATAAAACTAGTACCGGTACCGAAAAAAAGAAGATTTATTCATAACACACGTGAAAAGACCCAGGAAAACAGAGTTAACGATAAAAACGATAACAAAATAACACTGAAAACCAATAAAAAGCCTGAGCCTCAACTCTCGCGGCCCGGTACCAAACGACTCACAGACCGGTACTGGTCCGAGGCCCGGGGGTTGGTGACCGCTGACCTAGGTTATAAATGCTGTCCTAAAGATGCTTGATAGTTGTTTTGCTCGTACACTGCAAAGTTTACATCAGTGTTCTGCAGCGCAGAAGATAAACTAGTGATTAAATAAATAATAAAGTTATTAGAATTTCTGCCTTTTACCTATAATATTCACTTAAAGTCAATTCAAGCTTTTTATAATGTGAACTAAAAGCCTCACAATACTACGATCTCCTGTGATCCCTGCACAGGCTGCAGCGGTATATAAACATGTAGGGAGGGAGGAGAGGTGCTCAGTGTATGACATGAAATCCTGCAGGAGTCCACAGCAGCATAACTAAAGGATAACCCCGAGACCCTGAATCATCTTAGTTATGCATACAATCACAATGCAGCACAATTTTGCAATTTTGCCTTGTTGCAACATAAAATATTCAGAAATCAGAGGTATCTGTGACACAGTTCATTGTTGCTTGAAGAGCTGTGGCACAACCAGATGCCTTTGTGCTCTTGAATTCATCAAGATAGCAGCAACCTCCCTCTGTTCTCCACACAGCACAACACACCTCAGTCAGGAAAGAACTGTGTTGTGAAAGGTGGGAGAATCTCTTTCACGACTTCACGATCGAAGCAGAAGACGCTCCTCGTCTAAAAAAATCTAAATATATTACGATTAGAAAGGAGCAGATTCAGTCTGAGCAAACTTTAACATCATATGTTAAAATGCACGTGAAGGATTCGTCCTAATATATTACATTTATTTTGCTTTTTCTCTTCTGTGTCTCCAGTGCTGCAAACGGCCATCCCAGTCTCGCCAGGGAAACGTCTGCGAGTCCAGCTTTTCCCACTGCAGCATCACGACGACGCCACCCAGAAGCTCCAGAGGCACAGTAAAACATCACAGGTATGACATTTAATTGCACATGCCGAGACATCCAGGCTTTATGTTGTACTCGCCCTCTGTTCCCTGCAGGAAACGGTAATAATGCAGAATATAGCAACAACGGGCAACTTCAGTGTCCTTTCCTGTAATCAGCAGAGACTCAGCGAAGAGAGAAATTGAATTATCCACATTACAGTGCAGACAAAGCTAATTGCTGATTTATAGAAGAATGATGGTAATTATAATTATAGCTATAAACACATTAATAAGCATATCCATAACAGTCATGAACACAGAGGAGATGAGATAAAATCAGAAGAACACGAGCCGGCGCAGACGTGTACATCCCAGTCGGTGTTTCCTCGCAGCGTTCAGCCGTGTGTCAGAGCTGCCTGGGTTTTTGGCATGTTCGTCAGCAGGAATACACTCGAACGCGCACGCAGGAGTGTCTGCTTCTGAGAGTTCACATTCAAATCCTTGCCAAAGCAGTTTTTTCCTGTTACAGTACACACGAGCAAACACATTCACAGCACTCTGCAGGGAGCTCCTGCAGATTGAGTTTATACATTAGACCATTTGCCGGTATTTTGATTTCACAGTTCAAGGGAATTTCGGTAAACGAAGCACTGATTTAATAGCAGATTTCATGTCGGCATGTGTGTGAAAAAGACTTTCAATTTATCATTAAATCTAAACTCAACCCCTTTTAAACACTGACCCAGTTGGAAATCGTCAAACGTCACGTGTAACGCTTTTATTTTTGGCCTTCTCTTCACTTTGGCAGTTCAGTTAAAGGCATCCGCCTGTCAGTGCACACATGGATTTCTACCTGTTACTGCTAAGCAACTCCAGGAGCAGCTGGGGGTTAATCTCCTTTCTTCAAGTGGATTCAAGCAGCAGTTGAGATGAGATTTTCCCAGACAAACCAGAAATAGGATCAGACAACCTTCCAACCACAAAGTCCACCGATCTAACCTTTTGGCTAAACTCCTGCAAGACTTTCCTCCCTCCTTTTTCTCTATATGTGGTTGTTCTCCGTGAAGAAAAACATTACTTGGTTCCTCTCACCACAAATGATTTTATTAGCAACCAATCGGGGTTTGTTTTTTGCAACCTCATCAGCTCAGGGAGAGAGTTAGAGGCTATTGTCGGGATCCCAGAGTGTTCTGGGACACCGCAGTCTAAAATAGCCAGGAAAAAAAACAGCCCAAGACTAATTCAGTGTTGCAGGATTTATCTCACATAAAAGCCTTTATAGAAAACTCTGCCAGCACTATTAAAAGTCTGACTGTAAGCTTCCAGTTGTTAAAGCCAAGAAGCCCATTTTTAGAGGAAAATCTAGCCTTTAAAACTGCAGCGTTTTATGAATGAAAGCTTGAAATGGTGTTTGGACAAAAAAAGAAAAAACTTTAAAGCTAAACTCAAAATACAAGAAAAGCATGAAGAGGGAATTTGCTTCTTGAGTAAAGCAAGTTTCTTCAAAGGTGTTTTTTTTCCTCCTTTTTCTTCTGATGAAACTCCGAGCACATATCCTTTTTCTGCTACGTGACCTTCTGTAGTAATCATTTTGGGGACCCTGGAACTTCAGCACAGACAGCTTTTTATCAATTTTTAATTCTCACTTTTCACACTTTCATCACACGACTATAAAGATCGACGCTTTGGTAGTGATCAACAGTGAGTATTTAAAGGTTCAGCCAGCAAATGGGGGTGGAGCCACTGGTGTGGGATTTTTATAACATGACATAATCAGCATATACATGAAGTTAAAGATGGTGGATGTGCTCAGAAAGAATGTTAAAAGCAAGAGAACGTGTCCTGGCTCTTTCACTTATGAGGTGAACAAGAGAGAGCAAGAAACATAGAAAGGTGTTTCTGGGCCAGAAGAGCAAGAGCTTGCTGCAAAGCAATACTGTACATGGATGTTCTGCTAGGCCAAATAGCCAGTTAACATGACTGATCATATGCAATGAAGAATGTTCTAAACAAAATTAGAAATGTCATTTAAAAAACGGATCTAAAAACGTACACTTGAGCAAAAGCACACACGAGTTAAACCTGTGTAGGATCAGCATGGGAAGCAAGCAGCAGTGACGATGTGACCAGTGGAATTAGCACCTTGAGGACCAATGGATGAACTCGCTGCTAGTAAACTAAAGTAGGCAAGTTTTAAGTTAAACTTTTCCCAAGTTCAAGACAAGTAGTTAAAGCAATGGCAAATGAGAGTTGACGGACATATGAGCAGCTGGTAAATAAATAAACTCTAGGGTTATCAATGTAGCAGCTAGAGCTGGAAATGAGCATTAGCAACACGCCAGCTGAAAGAAGCAAATTTAAAATGAGCCGTGATCAAAACAGAGCTGTAAGAATCAATGTGCACTGCACAGAGTAACATGCCAGCACACGTAACTGCAAAAATCTAATTAAACAGCACAAATACTCTTTTTAAATTAATTTAACTTTTATCTTCCTCAGAAGCAGTTCCCTGTCTCACAGCCCTGACCAGAGAATGAGGGCAGCCCATTGGTCAGCTCCTCGCCGGACTCCACCCATACCCAAAGGAAGATTAAACCCAATTGGAGTTTCCAAGTATTCTGGCCCCGCCTACCAGCACCTTCAGGAAGTGGACTCATCTGAGAAGGAAGCAGAAGCACAAAGAGGGTAAGAATTACTGAAGGCAGATACCTGCAAATGAAAAATGTAAATCCACATAAAAGAATAAATATATATACACTACCAGTCAAACGTTTGGACACACCTTCACATTTAATGGTTTTTCTTTAATTTTATTACTAAAAGTTGGAGATACATACTGAAGACATCAAATATATGCAAGATATATGGAGTTATGTAGCAATTTATATCATTTATATTCTTCAAAGTAGCACTGGGCTTCATGATGATGTCACCTGTGCCTTGTCAGGGTTCATTTGTGGAAGTTTTTGCCTTCTTAATGGGACCAGCAGATGTGTTGTCACAAGTCAGGTTGGTACACAGCTGACAGCCCTATTTGACAACTGTTATGGCAAGAACCAATCAGCTAAGTAAAGAGAAACGACAGCAGTCCATCATTACTATAAGAACTGGACTACAGTAAATTCCTCAAGTGCAGTCACAAAAACCATCAAGCGCCATGACAAAACTGGCTCACATAAAGACGCCCCAGGAAAGGAAGACCAAGAGTCACCTCTGCTGCTGAGGATAAATGAATCCGAGTCACCAGCGTCAGAAATTACAGATAATGCCAAACAGAGATCCAGACACATCTCTACGTCAACTGTTCAGAGGAAACTGCACAAATACAGCTTCATGGTCAGATAGCTGCAGGAAACCACTACTAAGGAAAAGCAACAAACAGAAGAGATTAGTCTGGGCCAAGAAACAGAAAGAATGGACATTAAACCAGTGGAAATCTGTGCTTTGGTCTGATGAGCCCAAATTTGAGATCTCTGATTCCACCCGCCATTTTTTGCAGTGCAGAAAAGGTAAAGGGATGGTCTCTGCATGCATGGTTCCCACTGTGAAGCATGGAGGGGGAGGTGTGATGGTGACACTGTTGGGGATTTATTCAAAACTTGAAGACACACTGAACCAGCATGGCTACCACAACATCCTGCAGCGACGTGCCATCCCATCCGGCTTAGTTGGACCATCATTTATTTTTCAACAGGCCAATGAAGGATGATGGAGTACTACACCAGAAGGCCTGGCCTGCACAGTCACCTGACCTAAACCCAGTGGAGATGGTTTGGGATGAGCAGAGTGAAGGCAAAAGGGCCGAGTGCTCAGCATCTCTGGAAAACCCTTGAAGCTCATCGAGAGAATGCCGAGAGTGTGCAAAGCAGTAATCAAAGCAAAGCGTGGCTATTTTGAAGAATCGAAAATATAAAACATGTTTTGAGTTATGCTGTGTTTAGTTTTCTCCAGACAATGCACAGTGCATCATGGCCAGACATTTCCACTTTAGTCCCATCTTTCCAAAGTTCAGACACACATGTGCTGCTGTGTTCTTTTTAAAGAGAGAGGTTTCTCCTGTCAGCCCTTTGAAACAAACATGTTCACTTCTAATTGTACCGTCATGAACTGAGGCCTGTAGAGTGTGACGGGTTTTAGGTGTGAGGATTGCTTCAAGATCGAGGATGGCTGGAGATTTTATTGACACCTCTGCATTTCTTTTATTCTGTATCTTCCAAATGCTGAGTCATTTCAATAAAAAATCATTAACTGAAAAATGCAGCCGTGCTACAGACGAGCTGTTTTCAAGAGCTAATATTTCAAAGTCAATTCTGTTTTTATATTTTTAAAAGCCAGCATTTTCTTTCTTTTTTTGTACTTTTTTTTCTCCCGTTTATCCATTTTGTTTCCACTCTGCTGAGAAAAGATAAAAAAGAGATCACATTAAGTCGTGGTCTGCAGCACTGTGGCACAAGTTCAAGGGAAACATTTCACCTGGTGTCCGTGCTTTTAATGACTAGATTCAGACTGGACATCTGCATCTTGTCGTACTCTGTCAGGTAAATCACAGTATTCAAATGTAACCCTCCATAACTGTATGTGCTTAGCAGCCAGAGCGAATGATTAGCAGAAATTTATTCGGTGTGAAAGGTGCTGTGCTCTGACCCATTTTTATTTGAGGGGGGAATCATGAGTCACTGCTTTACCCACCTGGACTGGCAAGCTTCACTTCAGGCATTCAGGTCCCAACAGTCCCAGCTCAGGATTAATCTCTGCATGACCTACATGCATACTAAAATAAAGAGGCAGAGGAGATGGACACAGCTGGACAAAAAGCTCTCACTCGTATAACGGCGTATACAAATTCAGTGATGTGCACTGGAGGTGAGCTCCCCCTGCTCCTGAAGCTTTATTTACACATCATTTGCATGAACATCGCTAAAGAGCGACTGTTGAGCTGCATAAGTGTGTCCTTACTCAAATGTCCCATTCAAATGGCTCTCGGGTCAACTCGAGTGTTTCCTGCAAATCCTAAAGTCCACCACCAGAAATTAAAATGTCAAACACGAATTTAACGGAATCAGTTACTTTTTTGTTAAATTAATGTAAATAATCATAGTTATTCTTATAGGATTCAGTTGTTTAATTGAAGGAATGCAGCAAACCCACCGTAATAGCCACCAGAACTATTTCAGCTAGCTGTGGATTGATATACTGATGGCTAAAACAAGACAGCTGACCCAGTTTGGTCAGGCTATGACGTCTTCATTTTACATTTTCCTTTTTTGTGTTCAACATTTTCCAAACTTACAAGATGACTTGTAACATTTCTGCTACATAACCAGAAACTTGTAACAGGATATTTTACAGAGAATTCAGCTCTATAAACAATATGCAAGGTCTATATGCAAAGACCAAGATTTATAGTCCAGGTCTTAATAACCGAACACGTTTGAGGAGACTGTTGATGCATGCTAGAGAGCCATTGCATTTGCTGAAGTGCAATCTTAAACCATTTTTATTAGTTTTTTAAAATGATCTACATTCTTCAACAACAACAGATAACACAGTAAGAGCTCTCAGCCTGGATATGGCTGTACTGGAATCCTCTTTAAAATTAACCATTACGTGCTCAGTCAGCAGATTAATCAGTGGCGTCCTAGATTTAAAGTGAAGTAACTGTCTGGTCAGAACAAAAGTGCCCACGAGCTCAAGTGTTCTCTGATCACAAACCAATCAGCTCATATGTTAGCCCAAGGCTTCTGTGGTAGCTCTGGTAAGGACTCTCTGATTGGGCCAAATAATTCCTCTTTTTAGCCCAAGCAGTCTGGGAGAAACAAACCCTGACCAACCAGACTTGGATTGGTCCAAATTTCATCAGCTTCAAGTTTATCTTGGTTATCAAAGGGCTCCCACTGGTTGTGATGTGCATTCTGCTGGATCTACGTTTAGGCTTAAATTGAGTAAAGCATTAGTTTAGGCGGGCCAACATCAGAGTATGGGGCATCATATTTGAATGGGGAAGGAGGACCAGAAGAGGATGCTAGGGGATAAGGTGAGATAGAGCCAGAGGAGCTGAAAGAAGAAGAATCCGAGTGCCTGCATTTGCTGCACATATAGAAGATGCTGTAGCTCTCCCTTTCATATATATGTTAGTGTGTACAATAGTACTGGCAGGTTAACAACAAAGCCCACATAATGTCTGAATCCACTGATACCGGCCAATCTACATTTGCCATTTATGTGTGCTGTCTCCTGCATGCTCTTTGCAGGCAGTTCATCACTGTTACGACCCGGCTCAGCCAGGCGACAGGGGGTGTAACATAAACGAGCCCTGAGACCAGGGGGTTAGATAAAAAGAGAACCATAAGGTTTATTAACACAACTGAAAACCGTTAGTGAAACAACTCACTAGGCAATAGGGTGATTTAAACAAACATAACAAACAACTCATATATTCAAATAACACTAATCATCTAATGACAATCACCTAAACATCTCACAGGCGGCTATTCAAAAGCAAAGGTTCAAAAGGGCAGCAGTGCAAAGGCAAAGGCAGGAGGGACAGACAGACAGACAGTCTATTCAAATCAACAAGTCCCCCCTGAATGAAGGATCCTCAGCCTTCTATATTCCCCGGTAAATGCAGCCGCGTCATTGGTCCGTCATGTTCAAGGCTCCTGCAGCAGCCAATGGTGTGAGTGGTCTGGCACACTCTGATCTGCATGCAGTTGGGGCGGGCACAGGCCCCTGGCCAGCCAATCCCCCGTGAGTCCTGGAACGCTTTGATTTCCATGGAGGAAGGCGGGGCCACCTGAGGCAGAGGCCGTAACAATCACCTAAATCACACAAAGTACGTACTGTAGTGTCATGAGCAGTGTTGGTCAAGTTACTTGAAAAAAGTAATCAGTAACGAATTACTGATCACTTCCCCCCAAAAGTAATCCCGTTACTTTGCTGATTACTTATTTTCAAAAGTAATTAATTACTTAGTTACTTTTTAAAAACACGATTTACAACCTGAATAGGTGATAAAGTGATAGATCTTTCAGCCCAATTCTACTTTTTCTGCAGAATCCATCATACAAAATGTAATCAAATGGAAAAGTCTCTTTTTAAAACTTGTTTTATTAGTTTTAATCTTTTAACTTTATGCATCAAGCAAACATTTAATTATCTGCAACATTCTCTGACTGGAAGAAATTAGTTTAACATTTAAACCTATTTTCTGCACATTCCAGCACATAAAATAAAATATTTTTTGTGTGTTTACACTCAGTCTTTCAAATAGATGCAAGTAAAACACAGCAGAAAATAAATAAAGTCAAAGACTAGCGGTCCTGTTGCTCTATTTTCACCTGTAAAGCAGGAGTGGGGTAGGCGGAGGTTTACCCTGGTGCAGGTGTGCCGCAGTGGTCAGTGGAAGAATCCGCGAGTTTCTCTGTGAGTTTCCCATTACGTCGTAGCTACTCGGTGCTTGCTCGGAAGTTTAGGGGGTTTTTCGCTGTAAAAAGAAGTTTTCTTCCCACGCACAACGGACACTAATGTTTTTGTCACTTTTTATGGAATCAAACTCAAAGTAAGGTCAGTACTTCCACGCTTTAAACGCTGCACGCTCATACTCTCTCCCGCACTCCCGCACTTAGTAACGCAGTAACGCAGTGTTCCTACGGGAAAGTAACGGTAATCTACTTACCGTTTTTGCAATAGTAATCCCTTACTTTACTCGTTACTTGAAAAAAGTAATCGGATTACGCGTTACTGTTCATCTCTGGTCATGAGGAAAGGATAACTGGGGAAATATCCTGGGTTGATTTTTTCGAAGTAGTCCAATGTTCATGTGCAGGAAAACACACTAAGAGCTTACGTACCCTTTGGTGCTCAAACGTGGCTTCTGCCCTTGTCCAGAGAATATCCGTGCGCTCCACTGCACTGCATTCCAACTCCCTGTCATGGAAACGCACACTCATGCATGCTTTCACAGATGCTGCATGAAAATCCCACATAGTTTGGGTACGAACGCGTGAGCAGGTTGTGCAAAAATATACAGGAGGTCATGCTTACTCGCTTACTCAGCCTCACACTCACATGCTCAAACACACGTATTCAGACTGAGTCACTGACCTGCACGCACTCGCTCACCTACTCGCTTACTCGCCACCTAATGTAAGATTTCACATAAGAGCAGGTGGACCGACAGACAGCGGCATCGCTCTCCCATAATACGGTTGTCTGGGTTGCCATGGAGACATTTGGCCACTGCTGCATAGAGTCTGAGTGAGATAGAGAGGCATAAGCTTCATGATACAAGTAGTTTGTTTTTTTTAATGCAGTAACCTTTAAGAAAAAATCAGCAAAGAAGTAAAAAAGTCATGAAAGAGAAGACAACGTGACAGTTTGGAAATGTTTTAAAGAAAGGCTGCTCGTTTCTTTTTCACGCCTCTCTGGGAAACCTAGTGTTAGCTCAACAAAAAGGATGACGGAGAGAAGTCGCATGAATTTATTTGTTTTCTTTTTCTGTGGGACGTGCTGGATTTTCCCTCCTCTCCATTTGTCGTATATGCACAACCTTCAATTAGATAAAACACTGCTTTTTTTAAGCCTCGATGAGTAGGCGTGCACACCTACCTGCAAATAAAATGCACACATGCTCCTTCTTTGTACATTTCTCAGTGTTGTACGATGACTGCGTCGTTTAACAAAAGCGATCGTATTCTGAATTTATCAACAGAAACAAGGGATATATTAAGAAATGATCTGTAGGGCAATAGATTAATGAAAATGACTGTTAACACTTGCACATGTAATGAGCTCCCATTAAAGATAAAAGGCTGGTCACTTATCTCACCTCACTTACACACAATCTCTCTGTAATTCCCCCGTAGCTGCTGCCGCTTCGCTCCGGGGTCTATATTTGAACTGTGCTTCATAGACTTTTGCAATCTGATTGTGTTTCAGCTCATCAAAAGAGAGATTTGTCTGTGAATGTTATCTTGGGAATTAGCACCCTCGCATCATCCTCTCTTATCGCTTGCAGGATCCTCTCTGTTGGCCCACTAAACCTCCGCTGTGGTTTTCGGAGAGGTTTTCATGTCTCGGAAAAACACTGCGGAGATAAAACAAGGATGCGATTTCCTTTGAGTCTGAAAAGGCACCTTCTCCACCCACCGCTATTTTTGCACACTTTGATGGAGAGCAGAAGCGTGTGTGATGAGGGTATCATAAGGAAGAGGGACCCCAAGTTTAATCTGAACATGGCAGTAAAGGCTTGGCTTGGCAGAGGATTATGAATTATTACACAAAGATAATGAAGCTCTGCTCTAGATTACAGCTGGATTTAGACACTGATAATGCTGAGGGGAATGGTCAGTCCTGGAAAGAGGGCGAAAGCCTTTATTTTCAAGAAAGACAGAATAACAAGACCCAAGTGCCTATACCGTTGCACAAAAAATCGGACTTCTCCACACTTTTATTCATTTTCCATACAGACGCTCGCCATAATTGACACAAAGAAAGTAGAGGCTAAAGTGTGGAATAACAGTAGTGGTTTAATAAGCAGTTATTGCCTTCATTGAGCTGATACAGGCAGGTTAGTGCCCGCTTTCTGCATAAGCAAGATTTTTATATCTATATAAAGAAGACAAACGAATCCTCAGATTGCAAAAAGATTGCGTACAAGTCTGTGAGAAAATGACCCTACTTCTTACTCGATTTATGGTGTCAGTAAATATTTTGCTAACATGTTTATGCTCTCAGTTATTACACCCAAGTATTAGCTTTTACAGCAGGATGTTTTGCCTTGTAATGTATAGAGTTATTTACCAACTATAGCAGGTATGTGCGTTAGCATATGGACAGCCAAAGTGTCAAACTTACACCTTCAAAGACGTCCAACATTCTCTGGTGCTTAGATCCATCTTTTTGCACCTTATTGCTGACTAAATATTTGTTAGGTTTCATTTTTTTCACCATGTAACTGTAAGCTAGCAATCGATTTCTACTTCAAAGTTAACGATTTCCACCCGGTGCCAGCGTTTACAAACATATAAGGGTGTAAGTCATGTTTGTGGACTGATCTCTGTGAGTTCTGTGCCAGAGCTTCAGTTAGCAATCACGGGTGAATCACAATTATCACAAATAATCATGATTTTATTTTAATATCTTCAACCATAAGCTTTTCCTAACTATTACCAAGAGTTGTATTAGCCCAATATCAACTTTGTCTTTGCAGCAACCAAATTTCGGGGCGCTCCAAACGACAGTGTCTCACTGGTATCTCCGTCTCCCTTTCCCTCTCTTCCAAAAACATCTCACGCATCTATAACCTCTGCATCGAAACTGCTTCACATGAATATGAATATGCAATGAGGCTATTAGCAAATGTTCATCAGTACTGCTGTTGGAGCAGTGCAACAGGATAAGTGACAGCAGTGCATCTTTGCATCAAGTCAGACTTGAAAATGACACAAACACTGATGGTTTCGGTCTCTCTTGGCAGTCAGCTTTCACACCCCAAAGTTAAAACTCTTCTGTATTCTCACTGTGAGGAAGCTAAAAGCAGTGGCTCCTGTTACGTTGCTGTCTCACCGCACCTTTTACTTTGAATGCTCTGACAACAAATAAATAAATAACACTCCAGACAGCAGTGTTTTTCACTCCGTGAGCCGATCTCTGCCTGTAACCTGGTTTCTTGTGTTCATGTAAATGCCGCCACTGATTGTGAAAGAGTAGCGGGCACACAATGAAAGGTATAATTTGGCTAGGCTGAGCACGAGGACAAACAAGCTAAGGCTAACGGGAACAGACAGACTAAATCAGTAGAGCACAGAAATGGACTGAAATACTGATTTACCCAGCAGCGCCATTTGAACAATACAGTACTATACACGGGATGTTGACAGGTGAAGCAGCACAAGTCAGATTTGTGAAAACATTCAAATCTGAGGAGTGAGGAAGGAGAAGCAGGCACTGAGTATCAGTGTTGGTCAAGTTACTTGAAAAAAGTAATCAGTAACTAATTACTGATTACTTCCCCAAAAGAGTAATCCCGTTACTTTACTGATTACTTATTTTCAAAAGTAATTAATTACTTAGTTACTTAGATACTTTCTAAAAACACGATTTACAACCTGAATAGGTGATAAAGTGATAGATCTTTCAGCCCAATTCTACTTTTTCTACATAATCCATCATACAAAATGTAATCAAATGGAAAAGTCTCTTTTTAAAACTTGTTTTATTAGTTTTATTCTTTTAACTTTATGCATCAAGCAAAAATGTAATTATATGCAGCATTCTCTGACTTGAATAAATTAGTTTAACATTTAAACCTATTTTCTGCACATTCCAGCACATAAAATAAAATATTTTGTGTGTTTACACTCAGTCTTTCAAATAGATGCAAGTAAAACACAGCAGAAAATAAATAACATCAAAGACTAGCGGTCCTGTTGCTCTATTTTCACCTGTAAAGCAGGAGTGGGGTAGGCGGAGGTTTACCCTGGTGCAGGTGTGCCGCGGTCAGTGGAAGAATCCGCGAGTTTCTCTGTGAGTTTCCCATTACGTCGTAGCTACTCGGTGCTTGCTCGGAAGTTTAGGGTTTTTTTCGCTGTAAAAAGAAGTTTTCTTCCCACGCACAACGGACACTAATGTTTTTGTCACTTTTTATGGAATCAAACTCAAAGTAAGGTCAGTACTTCCACGCTTTAAACGCTGCACGCTCATACTCTCTCTGCACTCGATATATGATCCATTGTTGATCTGCACACAGCTGTTGTCACGAACGTGGCACTCGCGTACGTCACTGTCATGAGACATTCTCGCAAAAAAATCACGGTTTGAGTAACGCAGTAACGCAGCGTTCCTACGGGAAAGTAACGGTAATCTAATTATCATTTTTGCAATAGTAATCCCTTACTTTACTCGTTACTTGAAAAAAGTAATCGGATTACAGTAACGCGTTACAAGTAACAAGTGACGCGTTACTGCCCATCTCTGCTGAGTATTATGGTGCTGATTTAAAAACGTGAGTGCTGTTTTGCACAAAAGCTTTTCAAAGTGAACGATCTTGACCGAAAACTGCTTTCTGCTTTTTTTTTTAAGGAGGAAAAATTAGCACACATGATGTGACTGCCTCAGTCGTCCTTGAGCAAAGCTCGCCACCTTAAACACACACTCTCCAACACATACAAAGTCGTTAAAATCAATAATTAAAAAATGAACTCTCTGTTACCTCCTTACTTATGTAAAGGAGTTGAGGGTTTTTTTGAGTGCGTGTGTGCAGACTTGGATATAAAGAGATGAAAGAAAAATGTCAGACTCATCTTCTTCCCCCTCCGCATCCGTGGTTAGCCTGTGAGATGGCAGAGGGCGGAGAGCTGTGCCTGTGTGTATTCTGTCAGGGCTTCAACGTGGGAGTTTGAAAAAGCGATTGAGTTGAAAACACACCCGAGACACAATGACTTCTCCAAGTGAAGTGTGGAAGTTTTTATCCAGCTGAATAACCTTCACTCCTTTCCTTTTCCTTTTTTGTCTCTGTCTTGTTTGTCTTCATTCCCCATTTTCCTTCTTCTCTAGTGTCCAAGTGCAGGGAGAGAACCAGTGTGACGACACCTTCCTACATATGCAAGCTCCTGCGATGCAGGCATTGTCGCCATCGCCTTGGAGCGGCTGCGTGGAGGTACGCGCACATCTGTGTCCTCCATCTGAACCCAATCCCACCACCCGCAGCCTGAGAAGGCCGGGACGCCGTCAAAGCCACTCCCCACCTCCCCCGTTCCGCTCCTGCTCTATTCCCATCATTCCATCTGTGCAGTGTCACCATGGCAATGAGGTGTCTTGCATGCAAACCACCCCAGCGACCACAACGATGTCAGTCACCTGTGGGGCCACGCCTTGCAAGGAGGAGAAGAAAGAAAAGGCAGCGCACGCCCCGTCGTTTTCATCTTCCTGCTCGTCTGCCATTGGACGGCAGCAGGACGAGGTGGCCCTGCTGCTCGAAGAGGCACAGGAGCAACTCAGGGCGTTGGCGCTGGCTCACAGGAAGCAGGAGGGGGGCGGAGTCTTCACCGGCACCTCAACGGTCGCACTGGTGGAAGCCAGAGAAACTGTTTGCTTCCTGAACGTTAACGGAGGAAGTGCCGGGGCGCTGAGCTGTAACGGACCCACGCAGACCCAGCTACTCAGCCCCAGCCTATCACACAGAGACCTGGGCCAAACCGGCCAATGAGAAGGCGCGATTTAGGACATTCACTTACTGTTTTACACTGTTTGACAGACTCTGGTGTTCTGCATCTGTGGGCTGAGAATGAAAATGCTGAATTAAAAAACAAAAAAGAAAAATGTAATATCATGGATAATCTGAAAATGTGCTGATGATATGCATACTGTATGTACACGAGCATACAAACACTTCTCGAGTGGCCGCCTTTACACCGACTGACAATATGGAAAAAGAAAAAAAAATATTCACGTGCATTTATTTACCAAACAAGAGAAACACTTCTACTTAGACAAAAAGAAACCAAATAGTCTGTCAAATCCATGGTGTTTTTAATTGTAAAAAGAATATATAAATATATATATAAATATATATGGATATAAATATATGGAATTCAAAAGTGACCAAGTAAAGTTGAAGAACACAGGAATGATGTAACTATTTTTGTTTGGTTTTTTTTCGTTCTCTTGGTTTTGTATTCTCACATTTTGGTTCTGGCTCGATGAAGAACTCCATTAATGTCCCGCCGCAGGTCCGCGAGTCGTGAATCGGATTCTGCGAGCCTGCGCGGAATCAAAAACGACCAACGAGAAAAAGGAGCCACCACACCAATTTCACCCCCCTTTGCCTTTTGAAAAACTGTTACCCAGCCAAGAATTACAACGCAGCCGTCTGTGGTAATCAAAAACACTTTGAGGATTTACGACGCAAAACAAAAACTCCCCAGCTTTGTGTGTGCGCGTGTGTGTGTCTGTGCTGGGAAGCCACGAGGGACGAGACAAAGAAAAACTAGGGTTTTTCCCCAAATGCCACTCGGATTTGGGAGGGCAGATTGTGGAGATACTGACTCCAGTTTGGCCAGTGTTGGAAACCAGTCTAGATTATTTTTGTTTTTATTACAAATTATATTTTCACACTCATATGCACACACACTCGCCTGTGAATTATTATTTGGTTGCTTGAACGAATGAACAGAAGGACTGAGAAGGACAGTGGGCTACGGGGCTCTACGGGAGTGGATGTTTGTTTTGTTTTCCATTTTTTTGGTTATTAATGAACAATGCTGCTTTCTGGGGCTGATGGGAGGGACAAACACATGGTTTTGGTATTGAAACAAGAAATAAATGTCTCTATGTTGTATCCTATGAATTGGAAGCTTTTGAATCTCTGTATGAAGTTACAGCCAAATGTCTCTGGTGTCACAAAGTATAAAAACAACGGTTGCAATTCTGGTAAAGACTTTTCCAAAATAACTGTTGTTTTGATTGATTGCTTGAAAGACAGCAACCTGCCCATAGATGCATGCTGGATAACATCACTCTGAGGGTTTACACTGACAGTGTTACTTTTGACCTTTTCACAACTTCACCAGCTTGAAGACATCTGGGATCAGCATTCATGAAGCACTTTATTTTGTGGAGCTCCTGGTTTTCTGTGCACTGAATACCAAAATGTTTTAAAATGCGGTGCCGTTTCCTGGCTGTAGATGGACAGCTACAGCCATGTTTAAAAATTAAGCCAACAACCCTCATAAAAATGTTCACCACTGTGGGAAAGAACAGGAATTTGTTTTTCAGGCAGAGAAAAGCGGCATGTGGATGGGAATGTGATGGGATTCATTCAAATTCGTGTGACACAACTGCAAACTTATATAAAACCTAACAAAATGAAATAGAATCGATAGTTAAATATCAAACCCATTTTAAATAAAGTACAGGGTGGGCCATTTATATGGATACAGCGTAATAACATGGGAATGGTTGGTGATATTAAAGTCCTGTTTGTGGCACATTAGTATATGTGAGGGGGCAAACTCCTCAAGATGGGTGGTGACCATTGGGCCATTTAGAAGTCGGCCATCTTGGATACAACTTTTGTTTTTTAAATAGGAAGAGGGTCATGTGACACATCGGACTTATTGGTAATGTCACAAGAAAAACAATGGTGTGCTTGGTTTCAACGTAACTTTATTCTTTCATGAGTTATTTACAAGTTTCTCTTTGTTCTCTTTGTTTGTGGGTCCATTCTTCATCAATGGAAACCTCAAGGCCACTGGACATTTGAAATTGCTACATGATGATGTGTTTCCCTCTTTATGCACTGAAGCTGGCACGTTCCCTGAGTTTTTCCAGCAGGATGGTGCACCACCACATTATGGGTGCCAGGTCCGAGCATTCCTAGATGAACAGTTTCCTGGAAAGTGGATTGGTCGTCGTGGGCCAGTTGAATGGCCCCCAAGGTCTCCCGATCTGACCCCTTAGACTTTTATCTTTGGGGTCATCTGAAGGCAATTGTCTATGGTGTGAAGATACGAGATGTGCAGCACCTGAAACTACGGATACTGGATGCCTGTGCTGGCATTTCTCCTACGGTGTGTGAAGAGTGGGAGAAGAGGGTTGCATTGACAATCCAACACAATGAGCAGCACATTGAACACATTTTATAAGTGGTCAGAAACTTGTAAATAACTCATGAAAGAATAAAGTTACGTTGAAACCAAGCACACCATTGTTTTTCTTGTGACATGACCAATAGGGTTGATGTGTCACATGGCCCTCTTCCTATTGAAAAAACAAAAGTTGTATCCAAGATGGCCGACTTCTAAATGGCCACCATGGTCACCACCCATCTTTAGGAGTTTGCCCCCTCACATATACTAATGTGCCACAAGCAGGACTTTAATATCACCAACCATTCCCATGTTATTACGGTGTATCCATATAAATGGCCCACCCTGTAGATCAGACTCAGGAATAAATGCAACTTAATTGTTAAAGTGAACTAAATCTTGAACTTTGCACAGAAGAAGTAAGATACACATCTTCTTCTTCAACGTGGCTTTAAAGCCATCAGAATCTCTAAAACAAGGAAATGATGACCTGCTTTTAGAGTTTTGCTAGTCTAACTGTAGTACATATGAACCAACCATGACCTGTAATCTATTACTTTGTGTTTCCACACAGATTCTCATATGTATGAATCACACTGACATATTTCCCACATTCTAAAAAAGGGAGGAAAAATCCACATTTGGTGGTTTTGTTGTTGGTAGTTTGCAGCAGAGACTCCAGTTTAACAGTTCAAGTCACACACTTCAAAGATTTTGTGTTTCTTTTTTATTGTTATTAATTCAAACTGCATTAGTGAGTAAGATGTAGCTGTTTTAAAACTACTGGGTTAGGTCTACTTAAAACTACAATAACTCCAATTCTTTTCAAGCACTGTTTCTTGGTTGCCATGGTGATGGTGATGTGCTCCCAACATAAAACTTACTTCTGTTTATAACTATTCTAAAAATAAATTTACTTATAAAGTCGCTTTTTTGTATGACAGTCAGCACAGCACCTTTTCATGACTGTTTCACGGTCTGCTTTGAGCCTGAGCTGGGATAACACGCACGAAAACACTCAACATGAAAACCCTTAACAATGTTAACGACAACCAAACACGCAGTGTTTTTTGTTAGCCTCGTGTCTCTCCATGACACATTCCCGTACACGTGACCAGCGCTCCTGAGAGGTCTGATTCATTAGACTAAATTCAAAGCAAATTTGAACTCTTTCAGCGTGCACTTTTCAAATTTCTCACAATGGGGATCCTTTTCCATTTTTTCTTTTATTAAATGCCTGAATGGCATGGCTAAATCTAATTCACACATGGAAAAAAAGAGTCTATATCCGGCTTGCTTTAATTCTTTGTTCCTTTTGTTTATTTGAAGGCTTATGTTCCAGCTAAACCCTCAAAAAGGTTATTTTCTATTTTTCTCTGAAGTTTTGGCTGCTTGACACGAATGTCCAACTATAATTTCTTTACCCATAGAAAGCGCTAATGGCTTGGAATGTGGAGGCAGAAAAAAAACGTGGATTTCTTCATTTGTCTGATTGCTAGCTTCACTGTGAGCTTTTATCAGGTTAAAGTCTGAAAGCACTGTGTAAATTTGAGTTCTTATCTGAGCCATGCAACTGGACTCTGCATCAAATACCAGTTTTTACAACATTTATGAAATGTTTCAAAAAGAAAAAAAAGCTTCGGAGGCTCAAAGAGCAGTAAGTCATGGCCTGATGACAAACAGGCATTTCCATTTAACTGACACTTCTATAAGAGTTATTACTGCACCTTGAGAAAACTGTAATTACTTTTGGCATGCAGGTACTTCAGCACAATGTACATCTGAGCATAAGCAATTATACAACAGAAGAGAGGGAAAAAACTAATTTAATGGAGATGTCTTTGCTCCTCTCTGAACATCTTTAAATGGTTTTCCTAGCAACTGAAGGTCGCTTGCTGCATAACTTCACATTGTGCTAGTCATGAGAAGCAGCAAAGTAATAGAAATGAGGGCGTGTATTTGATTAGAAAAACTTGATTGACTTTCTTTTTATTACTCAAAGATTTAGAGAGCATATCTGCCTCTCTTCATTAGAGTCAAAATGCATTTAAAGTTTAATTAGGTGTATGTGTGCAAGTTGACTATAAAAAAGAGCAAAGACTGCATTCAACCATGTGCTGTAAAGAATTCATAGACAGCAATTTCATTTCCTTTCTCTTTATTTTTCTTTGACAACAATGCCTTGTTCACCATATGCCATCAAAATCTTTAACTCCAAAATCTTAAACGTTTCACAGCTAAGGTTCAAGGTTCTTTATTCGTCACATGCATAGTTATACAAGCATAACACACAGCGAAATGTAACCTGACACGCTCCTCGACTTGTGCAAAAGGTGCGGGGTGGGACATTATATATAATATATGCACACATGCTACGGCAAGGAAGAGCAGGACAACAGCTCGGGGGGAGATATGGTCATGTAGTATGTATGTAGTAGGATCCACTGTGGATCCTATAACAGAGAGACAGAACTGTACAAGGTGTACTCTCACAATATGAGACGAGCACCACCGAGGCTGGAGATGGAGCACGTGGAGTCCAGGAATCGAAGAATTGTTGTTTCTGAGTCAGTCACACATGCATGTCTTCAAACGGTGATGCCAGAGTACATGGGGAGATGATATGGACCTCTTATTCACGAGGTTTATGATCAAGCTTGCAAGCATTAGCTGATCATTTCAGTACTGCATGTCCTAAGGCACATGAATCACGAATACCCAAGGCTAGCAGAATCAGACTTTGTAAAAGCAATTACTCATAGCACTGCTATGTTCATCTTTTATATACAGTATAACTACATTTGTTTTTAATGAATCCATAAAATCATTTATGACTCAAGGTCTGAGTTTAAGCAGGTGATTTATTGGAATACAATTCCTCTTCATGCTACAAGCCGGACACCTATGCAGGCGGGTGCAGTTTTGTCGTTTCTACAGAAACTGCCTACGAGTGCCTGCACAAAGACGTCTCTTTTCCCTTAACAGATGCACAGATTTATGCTCTCTGCTGCAGTTTAGCTACTTCAGCTGTATTCAGTCAGGTGGCTAAAAGTGAGGTAGTTAACACAATCAGTACAGTGCCTGAGTGTGTGTGTGTGCGTGTATGCGACTGATGGCAGGGAATAGAGGTTAGACCATCAGGCCAGAGAGATAAGAGCTATAGTTTGATCCTCCCAAAGCACTCGACTGCCAGCACAGCCAAGCCCATCAGACCTCAACTGCATGCCAGTTCACTGACAGTGTTTGTTTGCATTTTTATGCATAGATAGTGTGTGTGTGTGTGCGTGTGTTTTAAATGCTTGTGTGTCAACATCTCTTTCTTTACTCTTCCAGCCATGTGCCCTCCTGCAGCATGGATAGCTACACATCTAGATAACAAGCACACTTAAATATAGAGCAATGAGACTTTGCTCCCGAAGGTGATTTGAACTGGATCAAGTCAGAGACGTATACAGAGAGTCTGAGACAGTGAAATAGGAGCGATGAAGTGCATACTGTCAGCTTGGCTGTAATTCAGGCTGTTTCCCTCTTTAAAGCACAAGATCCTGGATGGTGACAGAAGAGCTAATCCTTGTAGCGACAGTGGGCTGTGGGCTGGGTAATCACTATAGGAAAGAGTGTATGTGTGTGTGTCAGTGCCTTTCCTAATATGTGCAACCGCAATTCCAAAAAAATGTTGGAACACCATGTAAAAGAAAAACAAATGGAATGACTTCTGTATTTTATTCACAACAGAACATAGAAAACATATCAAATGTTTAAACTGATTTTCTATTTTCTGTAAAATATTAGCTCATTTTAAATTCTATGTCAGCAACACATATCATAGATGTTGGCAACAAAAGGCTGAAAAAGTAACCAGTGTTAAAACGAAAGAGCAGGATGAACATTTTGCATCTAATAAGGTTAATTAACAGGTCAGTAACATGATGGGTATAAAAAGAGCATCTTAGAGAGACACAGGTTGTCAGAAGTAAAGATGGGCAGGGGTTCACCAATCTGCAACAAACCTGCATTTATAAATTGCAAAAAATGTCATAATAGTGTTTCTTAATGGAAAATAATGACTTTGAATATCTCATCCACAGTACACAATGTTACCAAACGTGTCAGGAACAATAATGGCTTTGGAATTGGCAGCTTGCCAATATGGAACAACATCCGGAAAAGTGCCTCCAGTACAGAAAGGTATATAAAGGTTTAAGAGTAACATCATCTCCGATTCTATGCCTTTTTCAGGGAAGGCCTTTCATATTTCAGAAACCACATCTGACTTTATTGTAACAACCTGACTTCGAAACGTCCAGGTGCTGAAATGACCTGCCTGAAGTCCTGACCTTTCACCGACTGAGAGCGTTTGGAGCATCATGAAACCAAAGCTACAAAGACCAGGACTTTGTGAGCAGCTAGAGTCCTCTAGCACACTCATTCCCAAACTGCGGTACGTGTGCCACTGGAGGTACATGAGCTCCCTCTAGTGGCATGCGGGAAATTGTTTTTCTTTAATGCGATTAAATAATATACCGTGATCTGACTGAGGGGTTTCAGAAAAATTAAAATGTACAGCTCTGCTATCACTTCCAACATAATAATAATAATAATAATAATAATGGATTGGATTTATATAGCGCTTTTCAAGGCACCCAAAGCGCTTTACAATGCGCATAAATGTAAATATACAACATATAGAACATTCATTTATAAATATACAACATAAATATAAACGAAGACAGAAAACTAACCAGCAGTGACGTTCGTACGGTTACTGAAGTTGGGCTAGCTTAGCATATAATGATGTGCTAGCTACACAGCTATGGTTAGCTTTCTTTTTTTTCAATGGGCTTGTTTAGATTCAGTAGAACAAAGCATTGAAACATGTTAAAAACACAACAGCCTTAACAAACGCAGAGTATTCTGGACCCGAAAGCATGGTTCATCACTTAAAGACCAGATATCCCACCTGCTGTGAATGTTTTAATGCACTACGGTTGTTATTACCACCACTTGTCACATCCTGTTTATGACAGTTAAAATAAATCACATCATGTCAGAATTAAAATTGTCTTGTGTAAACTGTATATTGTGTTAAATAGGCCTATACTACTGTACTTTAATGTCGGTCATAAGGGTGGTACTGGCCATATATTTTATGAGGTGGTACTCATTGTGAAAAGTTTGAGAACAACTGCTCCAACAGACAAGAATGGCAAAACATTCCTCATGTTTGAAATTTAGCTGGTGAGTTATAAAAGAAGTGACCCTCTGTACAATCATAAAGGACCAAACTACCTACAGAGATCACCACACTTTTTTTAACCTGCTTTTACCTGTTATATGGCAGCACGGTGGCAGCGTGGTTAGCACTGAATAATAATAATGGATCGGATTTATATGGAGCTTTTCAAGGCACCCAAAGCACTTTACAACGCCACAGAGGCGAGGCTGGCATATTGCGCCATCGGCCCCTCTGGCCAACACCAGTAGGCGGTAGGTGAAGTGTCTTGCCCAAGGACACAACGACCAGGACACAGAGCCCGGGGATCGAATCGGCGACCTTCCGGTTACAGATGCGCTTCCCAACCCCCTGAGCCATGGTCACCCATGAAGAAGGTGCCTAGTTCAATTCCACCATCAGGTCGCGGTCTTTCTGTGTGGAGTTTGGATATTCTCCCTGGGCTTCCTCCAAAGACATGCAGTGGTGGGAGTTGTGCAATGGGGATAGGTTAATTGGAAACTCTAAATTGCCCATAGGTGTGAATGTGAATGCGAATGTCTTCGTCTACGTGTTAGCCCTGCGGCAGACTGGCGACCTGGGCCTCTTGGCCCCAAGGCAGCTGGGATAGGCTCCAGCCCCCCCGCAACCTGAAAAGGATAAGCGGCAGACAATGAATGGATAGATACTTGTTACAGCTGATCTAAAGTTGAGCTTTTTAACATGGAAGTCTGAAGAGACTTTTGGAGCCAAAGGAGTGCAGTTTCAAGTATTTCACCCCCAGTTGTTGCAGTTTGTTTCACTCAAGCCTTTTGGCTGTTCTTACCCTTGAAAGATGGAGTCCACCAATAATTTCATAACACATGTTACTAATAATTAATAATCTGCGGCCTTTACCTTTTTCCAGTTTAAATTAAAAAATTAAATAGATTTCAATTTGTTTATTTGAAAATGTGGTAGGATTGAAAAAAACCCATCTAAGCATATCTGGAAAAAGAAAGATCAGATTCCAACACCCACAAATGTGCACAGAGAGCTAAGATTAGCCCGTCATTCAAGACAGACTATGCAGAATTTTACTTTAATTTGCCAGCTCCATTTTCTGGTGTCAGGACCAACCAGGAGCAAATCCATTTGCATGTGCAGATCAACTAATCTTCACATGGTTTCAGGAACATAGCAGCCTATAATGAGTGGTTGCAGGGCAGATACAGTAAAGCACGCTTGCATAATGACAGTGTGTGTGGTACGGCAATTACAGCCTCTCAGTACGTAGTGTGAGGCAACACGTTAAGTGTTTCAGCGTATTCACTTTCAATATTTCATATGAATTACAGCGTACCTGTGTTTTTTCTTTTTTCATGCTTTATTTGTCGATGCGGTGCCGCCATCCAAGTTCATTTGTTTGAGCAAAATACTTTTAAATTCTCAGTTTGAAAAACATCACAACTGAAAAGCAAAGCTGTGCACATCTCAAGCAGTGAGCGCTCAATTCCTCCTGATGAGCAGGGAAGTTGCTAAGCAGATGCAGGTGCTGGAAACTCTTTTAAAGATCTACTTTATTATTACAGAAACTCCGATCCATATATTAGATTAAAAGTGCAGGATGTCATATGAATAGGATGAATTATGATCAGTTTTTCTTGAAACCCTGGTGGCATTTACACATAAATCCAGATCAAACAAGTTTGCCGCAGCCTGTTATATTCATTCAAGAAGGAAAAATATGAATCTACATTTTAGAAGTAACACATTTTAACAAAAGAACAAAATACAGCATCATTTTTACCTCTTAAGGTTTATAAATAAAAAGAACAAACTCTTTTTTTCAACAGCTAGTAACTCATTTCAAATCTAAATCCTGTTTAATTCATCTTTTTTCTTGTTCAGGACTATTTTAAGATATTCGGCAATAAAATAATCAAAAGTACAGATTTATGTTTTATTTTACTCTCTATGAAAGTACATGCTGCATAACAGATGGTACATCTTTTGCATATAAAACATATGCCCTCCTATCCGTAAACAAACAACTGGAACGTGTGTTATACATTATTGTGAAAGAATTAAAGTTAATCAGAATTCTGCTTTTACACAGGAAATCTTTGAAGTTCCAGAAACTAATGATGGTTCAACGCTGCAATAAAGCTGCATCGTCTGGATCACCTGTGTTATTGCTGGATCACTGGGTTTCATTACCACTTGTGTTAGACAAATCCAATTTTGTCTCTGTCCTCTTAAAAATGTAATGTGAATATGAGAAGGAGATATAAAATTCATGCGAGGTGTTTAGATCGCGAGAATAAGAAAGCACTTATAGAATACTGAAAACAGTTAAAATGATAGTGGATTTTATTGTTTATTTTTATAGCCAATACCCAGCAAACAGGGTGGAAACTCCACCAGAGACTCCTTGGTCAGAACTGGTCATGGTATGATGGCAAAACTCTGTTTTCACGTCAAGCAGCACTCACATCAGTCTCTGAGAGAGGGAGAAATATTGATTACTAGAGCTGTTTAAAAAAATATTAACACTTTAATAAGGCTACGTGTTTTTAAAAAAGATATATAGGCATTTAAAGCAGACTCATTCATGTATTTTCTGATTTCTCTTTAAGCTGGTGGTGGGCAAATTTAGCCCATTATGTTAATTTAGTTCGCTTGTTTGGCTTCACTGTGGCTGTTACTTTGGCTTATTCTTCTGGCTTTCACCTAAGACACATTTAATCCTAAAAGCACATCTGTGATGTTTTTGTGTCTACTGTGTGCTAGAAGTTTTACTCAAGAGGTTGGATGTAAAAAACAAACTCTCTAGAACTTGGACTCTGACCTAATAGTTGTGTTGCACAAAGTTAGTAATGCATGCAAGGCACCCAAAAAGTGTGATTTAAAAGTTGTGTTTTCTGTCAGTTAGCAATACAGAGAAAAAACTGCTAGGTGCAGATTGCATCATCTCTTTTATCAAGATTTTCACAAAGAAAGCAAAAAACAGAAGAAAAAGGAGTGAAATGAGTATACTGTGATCTATGATTTAAAAATAAGTTTAAACTACTTAAAGTCCCTTTTGTGTTAGTTATCCAGTGAGCGCTGAATATCTGATTACATAGATCCAGTGAAAAAAAGGCCGTGTACATAATGTGTGAGCGGACATAGGTGCAAAATTTGTGTTTAAGGCACAGTAAAGTGCCTCGTTTTCCTCTTTTTGGTTATTTTATTGAGTTTAGATAACGTTTAGCTTAAAGTGGGAGCACCACACAAGACATATACTTACATCACATAAAATCTAAGTAAATTGCAAGGTGCAATAGTCAGCAGTGCAAGAATGGACTTTTGTCACACACGCTGTGAAGCTGTTAACGGTGCTAATATAAACAGCTGATAATAATAATAATAATGATACATTTTATTTGAAAGCGCCTTTCAGAACACTCAAGGACACTGTACATGGTAGAATAATAAAAGCACCATAAAAGCATACAAGCAGCTTACACAATCGTAAAAGCATTAGACTTTAAAATAGAAGGAGAGTGAATGGCTGCACAGGAACACCCATGTGAGCTGCATTAGCTGATGACACTTCCATGTCAGGTAATAGCACTCTATGCTAGGCTAGGACTATGACCGTTGGGTCACAATATTTACAAAACATACATATTCATGGAACAGGTATTGTTAGGGTCAGTACTGAGAAATCCGCTCTGTATAGCTGCATGAGAAGCAGTGTGCAACTATTCTCACCACTTATAGCTCAGACTGGGATAAAAGCTGGCTGGTTAAGGTAGCTCAAATGTTCCCCTCCTCATCCTACAGCTCCTCCTGCAGTCCAAATGCATTTCCAGCTGAGACTGAATAAGTCTTTCCATCAGGGTGTTCTGGGTCTTTCCTCTGTGTTTTCCTAGTAAGTTTTTTTTTTTTGAATTGAATTGAAATTTTTATTTCAGTCAACAACAACAACAACAGATTATAATTTTACATAAAAGTACTCAAACAGTAACCGAAAAAGGAATAGGCTGAAGCCTTATGGCTTATACTTATCCTATCCCTGACCCCCATAGAAATAATCAAATCCTTAACCAAGAAAATAAATAGCATTGATAAACAGTTTGAAAAGAAATCAATGATAAATCAAGAAATTAAATCAACACAAAAAAATTTTAACAAACCAAATTTCTATAACCTTGTATAATACTAATTTTTAAAATCTTCCTGAAGAATGACAAAGAAAAACACATCTTCAGTTCATCATTAAGTCCATTCCATAATTTCACTCCCAAAACTGACACACATCTATACTTAACATTGGTTCACTTTAGGCATTTTAAACTTATAAGACCCCCTCAAATCATATTTTCCATCTCTTAGTTGAAACATACTTAAAATACAAATTGGAACATTCTTTTTCATCACACGATATATCATTCCTAAAGTTTTAGAATATATAATGTCCATGAATTTTAACATAGATGATCCTACAAAAAACTGGTTGGTGGACTCCCTATATCCAACTTTATTTATTATTCTAATAGCTCTTTTTTGCAATTTAAATATTGAATCCAAATATGTTTTGTATGTGTTCCCCCAAATTTCTGCACAGTAGGTCATATAAGGCAAAGAAAGTGAAGTATACAATAAATAAAGGCAGTTCTTATTCAAAAAATCTCTTGTTTTATAAAGAATAGAAATAGACTTGGACAATTTCCGTTTCACATGTTCTATGTGGGGCTTCCAACAAAGTTTATCATCAATAATTACTCCTAAAAATTTTGTCTCATATTCTCTTAATTTCAACATTATTTAAATTCAATTTTACTTTAATATTATTTTTACTACCTCCAAATAACATAAATTTTGTTTTACTTTCATTCAATGATAGTTTATTAAATACAAACCATCTAATTAACTTCATGAGTTCTATTTAAGTGGAAGGGAAACCCTTTAAAGGGAATAATCAAGGAAGCACCCAAATAACAGTCCGATTTTATTTTCTTTGTACGTGCATAACATTTGTGAGTAAAATTAAAGCAGTTCTCAGAGTAACATTTATTGAAAATTGGAAAATGCAGTCAATGGTTACAGTGCAAAAACAACTGTAGTAAAGGGTTAATTAAACAGACAGAACTCTAGAAAGAATAGTTTGATCTAAGAACCGTTAATATGGATCCTTTCTTTGGAAAATGGTTTGCAATAAGGAGATTGAATTTTCCATGTCCCAGTGATGTCTGACTATGAGTAACTGAAACAAGGGACTACTTCAGCCTGACTCAAAGTCATGAGGCCCAATCCCCAGTTTGCTGTCTGTTCAATGGGATTTACCTCAGTGAACAAGAGGGTTGTTTCCCTGCACCCACCATAAGTCAGACTAGGGATGGGTATCGTTTAGGTTTTATCCGATACCAGTGCCAAACCGGTACTTTTGAAACGGTGCCGGTGCTTAAACGGTGCTCAAACCGGTGCTTAAAGAATGGAAAACACAAAATTGGTCCAAAAACCTCTCATGTTCAGCTGTTTTTTTGTAAAAAGATAACAATGTTAGTCTTTTCTGCAGGTATACGGCATATATGGTATCACTCTGGGCTGGAAGCAGCTTAAACAATGGAAAAAACACAAACTTTGTCCAAAAACCTCTCATGTTTAGCTGTTTTCCACTTTTTCTTCCGTCATTTTAGCCTTTTTGGCCAGGGTGAAGGGAGTATCTGCCATCAAACAAGAAGACAGCTGCATGTAACTATGATGGTGTTTGCTAGTTCACGTTACATGCATTAATTTAATAACGCGGTTAGCTTACTCAACGTAAATTACACACGAACAACATTAAGCTACTCACGCAGAGAAGAACGGCTGCTGCTGCCATCATCATTTCTGCTACACTGGCAGGGCTAGGTTCATCGGATTTAAAGTGTGACCTCCTTTGACAGTATCAGCTTAAAGCACTTGTTGCAGCTGCTGAGTTTGCATCTTTTGCTGTGAAGTACAGCCAGACTTTTGACCGCTTTGCCTTGGGCATTTTTAATCTGTAGCTCTGCTCTAAAAGAACGTACGTACCTGGACCCGCCTACTATCCTCGAAACGTAAAATGATTGGCTAGAATCTAAAGTGTATCATTCCATACCAGTTGGTGGCGGTAATGCACCTTTCAGTTGTTTGCCAACCGCCAATAGAAATGTAAGGAAGAAGAAAGTGTATCACAGCTCAGGAAAAAAAAGCACCGAAATAAAGCACCGAAATGTGCGCTGCTTTTCGGTCTGGTTACTACCGTTTATGTCAGAACCGGTGCCATGATGGCACCGGATACCGGTACCCATCCCTAAGTCAGACTCTTTCCCACAGGATGTTGGACATTGCCCGGGCTGCTTTCTCACTGATTCTGCTCCTGATTTTCACAGACAGAATTTTTAAGCATAATCAAGTGGCTGCAATTTTCCACTTTGGTCGTCTCAGGATCTCGTCTTTGCTTTTTGCAGATGATATTCTGGGAGATTAACAGACAGATTGGCGCCACAACTGCACCGATCTACTGTGGTGAAGCGATAACAAAGCATGAAAGTGAAGATGTCAATTTACAGAGCCATTACAGGGGGCGCGGTATAAATAAGAAAACAAAGAATGCTTGGACACTGCTGACATAATGGACAGGTTTTTGATGGGGCTCCCACACAAATGCAAAGAAGATGAAGCATCGCCAAATATGTTTCCAAACTAACTAACTCAAGCCAAAGACTAGAACATATGATGAAGCATATCTTGCCTTTGGTTTCACCTGCACAACAGCAGTGCCAAGCAGAATTAGTTTCCCCTGCATCTGGAGCAGCGCTGGGCTGTTTAAATCACGGACAAACAGTATCCCACATTCCTGATTTTTAGTTCA
>NC_140451.1:31676199-31708699 GCF_963576455.1 Neolamprologus multifasciatus
GCCAAGTGATGATTAATGATTGATTGCATGCTTTTTGACCATCTGTTCCTGTGAGCTGTTTTTTGGTGTTTAATTGGAATAACATCCAGAGGGCAAGGCGAGATTTCCATCGGAGATTTCTTTCAGAAGAGTAGATGCTTTAAAACGGCTCAGCAAAGCGTGACAGCTGGTAGCGGAAATATACAGTAAAAGATGATTTTCTCCACCTTTTTGGTTCAATAATTCAAAGACGCTTTCATTTTTACAGATCAGCAGAATAAATAAATGGGGCTGGCAAAATTGGGATTTTGAATATGGTGGTGCTGCAGTGATACGTACATGTGTCTATGTGTCTATGCACCTCAAAACACCGAGAATCTTGATTAAAGCCAATTAAAATATGCAGAGACTGTAAGACGCCACAAGTCCAGCCTCACTAAAGTGCTCCAGTTTCCACGTTTGTCTTTTTCCTGAGTTTCTAATTAAATATAGAAGAACTCGGCGTGTTGCCACATTTTTCTTTCATTGACTTCATTGTGTGTGTGTGTGTGTGTGTGTGTGTGTGTGTGTGTGTGTACATGTTTAGACATCTTTGTGAGGACAGTAAATTGGCTACTATACTTGTGGGGACCAATAGCCCTTCTGGGGACAAAATCCCCACAAGTTTGAAGGCATGTTTGAGGCTCGAACTGTGGTTTTAGTGTCAGGGTTACAATTAGGTTATGGCTAGGTTTAGTCTGAGTGTTAGGGTTAGGCAGTGTTGGGGAGTAACGGAATACATGTACCGCCGTTACGTATTTAAAATACAAAATATGAGTAACTGTATTCCGTTACAGTTACCGTTTAAAAAGGTGGTATTTAGAATACAGTTACTTTGTTGAAATAAATGGATTACACGGCGGTACTTCCCTGTTTCATATTGTGGCGGGTCAGGACTGTTTGGGTTTTGTTTGACAGCTACGTTCTGTTGTTCCAGGCGGCAGCGTTACGGTTGCCATGGTTACAGGGTGACGCTCTCTCTGCGTGTTTCCTGGGTGAGAGAGCGCCTGTTGTTGTTGTTGTGCTAAGCTAACAGGCAGAATGCTACAGGTATAGCTCTAAAGAATGTAGCATCATGGGCAGTGTAGTCCGTGCTGCAGGGAGAATGGACTGCCATACACGTTATGTGTCTGTGAGCGAGGGAGGGAGAAAAAGGCGAGTGGAAAAGTACCAGTTATCATCGAGCAGAAACGGGAGCTGGAAGCATGTAAATATAATAATAACCACTGCAGCCAAGAAGAGAGCCTGACGAGCCCAGTTGTAAGTAAGCTATTAAGACTCGACTGTACACCGTGTTCGTGTTTTCCTCCAAAAACAATAAGTTCTGTTGGAGCAGCCTTTCAACGCCTCTCTCTGTCTCTGCTAGCAAAGTTGACCCAGACAACAAAGTAAAGCTAGTTTTCAGCTACGAGCCCGACATGAACCCACCGTATTAGCCAGAGGCCCCTTTACTACGGTTCGGAGCCGCGGACCTTCAGTAACAGTAATAAATCACAGCAATAGTACATTCATGTAGTTGTAAACAGCATGATAATATATTAAGTAATCCAAAGTATTCAGAATACATTACTCTCATTGAGTAACGTAACGGAATACGTTACAGAATACATTTTAGGGCATGTAATCTGTAATCTGTAATGGAATACATTTTAAAAGTAACCTTCCCAACACTGGTGGCGGGTCAGGACTGTTTGGGTTTTGTTTGACAGCTATGTTCTGTTGTTCCAGGCGGCAGCGTTACGTTGCCATGGTTACAGGGTGACGCTCTCTCTATGCGTGTTTCCAGGGTGAGAGAGCGCCTGTTGTTGTTGTTGTGCTAAGCTAATAGGCAGAATGCTACAGGTATAGCTCTAAAGAATGTAGCATCATAGGCAGTGTAGTCCGTGCTGCAGGGAGAATGGACTGCCATACACGTTATGTGTCTGTGAGCGAGGGAGGGAGAAAAAGGAAAAGTACGAGCTGTCATCGAGCAAAAACGGGAGCTGGAAGCATGTAAATATAATAATAACCGCTGCAGCCAAGAAGAGAGCCTGACGAGCCCAGTTGTAAGTAAGCTATTAAGACTCGACTGTACACCGTGTTCGTGTTTTCCTCCAAAAACAATAAGTTCTGTTGGAGCAGCCTTTCAACGCCTCTCTCTGTCTCTGCTAGCAAAGTTGACCCAGACAACAAAGTAAAGCTAGTTTTCAGCTACGAGCCGACACAGAACCCACCGTATTAGCCAGAGGTCCCTTTACTACGGTTCGGAGCCGCGGACCTTCAGTAACAGTAATAAATCACAGCAATAGTACATTCATGTAGTTGTAAACAGCATGATAATATATTAAGTAATCCAAAGTATTCAGAATACATTACTCTCATTGAGTAACGTAACGGAATACGTTACAGAATACATTTTAGGGCATGTATTCTGTATTCTGTAATGGAATACATTTTAAAAGTAACCTTCCCAACACTGGTGGCGGGTCAGGACTGTTTGGGTTTTGTTTGACAGCTATGTTCTGTTGTTCCAGGCGGCAGCGTTACGGTTGCCATGGTTACAGGGTGACGCTCTCTCTATGCGTGTTTCCAGGGTGAGAGAGCGCCTGTTGTTGTTGTTGTGCTAAGCTAATAGGCAGAATGCTACAGGTATAGCTCTAAAGAATGTAGCATCATAGGCAGTGTAGTCCGTGCTGCAGGGAGAATGGACTGCCATACACGTTATGTGTCTGTGAGCGAGGGAGGGAGAAAAAGGAAAAGTACGAGCTGTCATCGAGCAAAAACGGGAGCTGGAAGCATGTAAATATAATAATAACCACTGCAGCCAAGAAGAGAGCCTGACGAGCCCAGTTGTAAGTAAGCTATTAAGACTCGACTGTACACCGTGTTCGTGTTTTCCTCCAAAAACAATAAGTTCTGTTGGAGCAGCCTTTCAACGCCTCTCTCTGTCTCTGCTAGCAAAGTTGACCCAGACAACAAAGTAAAGCTAGTTTTCAGCTACGAGCCGACACAGAACCCACCGTATTAGCCAGAGGTCCCTTTACTACGGTTCGGAGCCGCGGACCTTCAGTAACAGTAATAAATCACAGCAATAGTACATTCATGTAGTTGTAAACAGCATGATAATATATTAAGTAATCCAAAGTATTCAGAATACGTTACAGAATACATTTTAGGGTATTCTGTATTCTGTAATGGAATACATTTTAAAAGTAACCTTCCCAACACTGGGGTTAGGCATTCATTTCTGATAATTAGGGTTAGGGTAAGCAGGTAGGGAAGGCATTATGTCAATGAGATGTTCTCATTAAGATATGAAAACGAGTTTGTGTGTGTGGCCACAAACAAATCAATTTAGATTTTCCTTCTAGTATTTCTTTCCTATAATGATTAAGTAATTATTTTGCAATCTGAACTTGACCAGCATGAGCAGCTGCTCATTTCTGTTGCTACACATATTTTGAATCAATGACTTATTATGATGCCGTATTTATTTTATCAGAGCTAAGAGCCCAAAGACAGAATGAAATATTACACTTTTCTAGTTTTACTGACCACTCAAAGCACTTTAGATTACAGGGCCCATTTAACCATACATCCAGACAGTGTTTTATTCTGTACACTTTATCTACCGTTCACTTATGGCCAGTGTCGAGGTTCTTTTGATTTGGAAGGAAAAGTAAGCGCAGACAGAGTCCCAGGGAGTGTCCAAAAAGTGATTTATTAAACACACACGGATTATACAGTGTGGGAGCCAGTCTCTCCGCTCATCTCCAAAACAGAAAGCTTTATAGTCTTTATGACGTCAGAACAATTCCTGGACATGATCATATCAGAACAACAACAAGCCTTCCCGGACTCGAAACCAGATGTTCCCCATTTATGGTCATAGAACAGAACAACTGTGTAAGACGAGTGTTCTGTTGTGTAAGATTGTTGGACCAGGCCACCAAAAGGTGAGTGTCCTCATTTGACTTCTTACACTGATCCCATCACTGTACTGGTGCTATGTATGATGAAGCATTGCATCTAGAATGTGACAAATGATACATGATAATAAGGATGATAACTGAATAATGATAATGATAGGTGATAGACTGATGAAGTAGTGATGAAATAATGATTGTGCATGTGAATAATAACATAGTGACCGAAAAATAACATTCCTTTACGTGACAACTCCTCCTCTTGGGCTCGCTTGCGAGACCAACTTACACCAGGATTTGTCTCACTCATCCTTCCAGCTTACAATCTCCTTCAAGGGCATCATAGACTCAGGTGCCGCTGAACCCTTCGAGCCAGAGCTCAGGGCTCTCTCCAGCATCTTTACCAAAACTCGCCGGACCAGAGGGATGAGACAACATCCGATCATTAATATAGCAAGAAAAACAACAAAAGAAAACATGGCAGACATAACAACACTCTTCCATTGCCCAAAGACAGACGTGAACCAGTCTCCCAGTCCAGTGTTCACACCTGATTGTTCATGCATAGTTTTAGATAACATTTTCAGACTCTCAAGCGCTCTAGTAACCGTACCGTCTGGGGCCGTATTGTTGGGTATAAAAGTACAGCACATGTCCCCAAACATGGCACACACACCACCCTTCTCAGCCAACAACATGTCAAGGGCCATGCGATTTTGGATTCCCATTAACGACGTCGGTCCCAATTGTTCCGCAAGGCCTTCTACCGCGTCCCTAGTGAGATTAGAGAGTCTCAACACATTATAATGAACATAGTTAATGCGATCAACATTTTTATTTGGAGTTATCCATAGAAACACACTCTCAAAACCGGCCGCTATCTGATTAACTAACTTATATTCATCTGGAACTCCCCTGGGAACTCCTTATTGAGTCAATCCAGGTTGGTGAGTCCCATCTTGGGTCATATTTATGCACACCTCTAACACTTCTCCTACGTCTGGCTGTCAACACACCAGTGTCTAGCTGTGGAACTGTCTCTACTCTATTTCCTATCAGCATCAAAGGTGCTCCTAGTCTTACCAAAGCACATGTTCCCACACTCCCCAGTGGAACCTGCACCAAAAGGGTGTACTGCCCACAATAATAATATAGCCCACCCCTTGCCCAGGTGCCTATAATAGTACTTGGGTCACTTACATTATTGGTAGTCCTGCCGGGGATTGTCCTCTGACACCAGCTTGAATCAATTCTTCCTAACGTATATCTCACACTGTCTGTAGAGAACTCAAAACATGTATAATTATCCTTTTTAGGTGTGAATGAACCTGGTTGTGTACGTTTATCAATTGGCGGATATAAACCTGACAAAGTGGTGCAGTTACCTGTGTTCACTGCCTCTCTAGTTAATCTCAGCATACAATCATAACCCCACTCATCCTCTGGATACAGAGGAGCGGGTTCAGTGAACAGACGAGGCCTAGCTGTAGCACAAGCAACACAATCAACCACTGCCTGCTCTTTAGCATTTTGAGCCACCCAATCTAACCAAAGATTCCTATCACCAAAACCTGTGGCACGCTCTATTAACTCCTGAGGTTTCAATCTAGTGTAATCTGTGGCAACAAACCATTTCTCTTCTGAGTCCTGGTAAGTAACTGTCTCTAAGGGATCCATTTGCTCTGTGAGATTCATTACAGTGTCATTCCCTACCGGTTTAGATCTTGGATTGAATAAATTCACCCCACTCAATAAACCAGACAGGATGCTGGTAACAGTATTACCTTCTTAAAATTGTGTTTGATCCTAGTGAGCTGATCGCGTGTGTGTGTGTGTATGTTAGTCGGGTTAATACATTTTCCATTTCTATGTATCCTTTTATGTACCTTCCCCCTTTTTTCTGAAACAAAAACACTCCGTTCACTCCTAAGTTTGTATCAGAAACATCCAAATGAAAAACTCTGGCATAGTCAGGCACAGCTAAACCCCAATGTTTGCAGGTTGCCATCGGCAACCACACTGTGTGTTGTTAACCCCTTCTACCAATGCCCTCTTTTAATGTGTTTCACTTCATGTATGATTTTGTGTTATCTCTAGTGCATATCATGTGAAGGTGTGGTGTTGTCTCTTCATTTTTCTAACAGTACTCTTGCATACCTCAGTGCTTGTCTTCCTCCCCCTTTTGTGGTGGTCTGGACACTGTGTCAATCCTCCACTTCCAGGCAGTCGTTTGTCTCCCCGGATTCCTTAACCCAATTTAATTCCCCAAACTAAAGCAGCAGCCTCAGTCATCACGTGCTCCTTTTCTCTCCGCTCTTTTCTCCCACTTTTCAGTCCAATGGCAGTCAGTTCTCTTCAGCTTTGTCCCCTGTATCTCCTTGTCCCACTGTCTCTCTCATTGCCATCTTGCTCCAAACATGGCAAACTCAGACAGTCTTCTCAAAAGTCCATCACACACAGTGAGGTTGCAGCTTGCTGGAAACGCATCTCCATCCATCCAATCTAGATGGTGGGTCTTCTCTTTCTGATGTCGTTTGCCCACAGCGCTGCTGGACCTCTCTGCTCAGAACTCTGGTATTGTCTCTTGGACTTCTGTCCATTGTTGATGTTCATGCTCATGCTTCTGGAACTGCACTCTGTGTCTTCAGGGAGACATTAGCTTCCTTGGAGTTTGCTTGTTCAGGATGAGGATGGGAGACTGCAAAACAATTCAGCCAAAAACTCTGGCTGGGTGTTTCCATTTTTATTTCTAATAATTTTAACCTATAATTTTCTTCCGACTGCCGCCCATGGAGAATTGATCCAGGTCCGTTCCCCACCTGTAAACGACAGACTGAGAGACTTTCATTACTCATTGTGACTGCAGATGTTTTCATCACTCCTAAAACAACACATCTCTACTTATTTTGTTTTGAACTCTACTGACTTCAAACCCCAAATGTGAATTTTTAGTTGTTCATAACCGCAAACACAAAAAATCTTCTTGATGTTTTTATTAATTATTTTCGTCCACAACACTCCAAATTTTCATTTTGTGTCCAGCAGGGGAATAAGGTGACCTCTAGCATCACTGCTTCCCCAGTTGGAGACAATTTCTCACTCACAATTCCACACTTTTATTTTCTTTGTTTATTCTAGTTCCTTTTCTTTCTTTTATTTTTCACACGCACACATTAACCTGTTTACTCACTCATACAGTCAGCCATCAAATTCTCCATTCCTCCTTGAGTACTTGATCACCTTCAAAGTCACTGTTACTTTCGGCGATTTTATTTATCTTTACCTTAACACTAATTCACTATTTTAGTTTCCTTTATTTTTTCAGTTCACTTGCTCCTATTTGATCACTAAGATTTCTTCTCTTATTATTTCACAGAAAATCAACTAATCTACTTCTCCTTCTTTTGTCATCCAGGAATTCACACACATGCACAGGCTGGTCACTCAGCCCCCACTTTTTTCTCTCTCACAGACACACACACATTTTACTCCTCGTTCGGTCCGCCTGTGAACCCGCCCCTCGAGGCTGGCTCACACTCACTTCATGCTTGTCGCAGTACCGTTCAAACTCTCTGTGAGACACGTCTTTCTCTGCTTATTCTGGACAACGTCCTAGACGGCACACAGAGCGGGTGCCATCCGCTCTTGTGCACCTCACAAATTTTCAAACTGCGCCACAGACTCGATACCGCAGTTTCTCTTCCTCTAAAAAATATAAAACCAAACCCCCCAATTGACGTCACAGTTTGATTTCTACACACCACAAACATACACTATTTGTTTAATCCTCATACACTCAGCTTCTGTATCAAATCACTTTCACAGCAGTTATAATCAATAGAAGCAATTTACACAGCAGATTTACACTTTATTTTATATACATTTTATATACACAGGCCTGTATCAACATGAGAAACGACGCCAGATGCCGAGACAAATTATTCACCAGTTCCTTATCACTTCTTATCACTTCTGTATCGGTACACCTAATTAAACAGATAGAGAAAAACAGTTTTTTCCTTTAATCCTCGATGGGCACATGCGCTGCCCCCCTTTTGTCTCTTTCTCCTCACACTCACACTGCGGGGTTCACCAAGCCCCCTCCTTTGCAGCTGCTTGAGACAGAGAGGCAGAGACGCTTTTCTTTTTTTTTCTCCACCACACACAACAGCAAGCCTATACATGCAAGCTTTTAAACAATATGAGCGCTTCTCCACCGGTATTTACACACTATTTACATACACGGGCCCGTATAGATGCCAGTATTCCTAAGTTTTTGACTAATTTGAAAGCTCTAAGCCCAGGCTTCACCTTGGTCCACAGAACCAGCCTTGATGATCAATAACCCCGCGTCGGGAACGCCCTCACCGGCCACGGTCAGATTTCTAAGCCCTAATTAATTTAAAACCGCTCCCCGCAAGTTAACAGGTCGCTCCACGTCTTGCGTCAAGGGATCAACCTCACGCGTTCAGCTTTACTTAAAGCTCACTGTCACCCACGTTAATAGTCACGGCCGGGTCGCACCCTTCAGCCAAACAGCACAGTAAAAGGTAATCCTTGATTACCTGACCTTTAACGGGTGTCCGAAGTCCCGCGGGAGGCCACCCGAGCTACCTGAACACCGTCAGTGATGAACGCACGTCTGCGATCACCTGTCGCCGCTACACGCTGAACACTGCGCTCTACGGGGTCTCACCCCGGTCTAGGTTAATTTATACACTGTTTAAAAGCGTCCCTGGGGACTCTCAGCCCCTCAGTTTTCATTTACCTGACGCCCGAAACCGCGTTTCTACCACCCAATGCGTCCGAATTCCCTAATCTTAGAGAGTGCTTGGCATCTAACTCCACACTCTCACTTAACTCTCACTCTCACAAACCAAGCCTCTTAGCTTTATCACCACAAAACCTCACAAAAAACACAGAAAACCCCCTAAAATAAACAACAATAACTTTTGAGAGAATTTTATCAAACTTTTACCACTAATTATCCTAATTAAATAAAATCACTACGGACAGAACCCAGCAGAAGGCCCAGAGTGAACATTCAATTTAGTTTTAACTTCCCATTTAGTACCTTTGGATAAAAATTATTCAACAGGTGGTACTGACCTTTTATACCGCGGTTTTTGTCACCCAGTGGGTCCCCCCCAGGTACCCCCCGTCTTTTGGCACTCCCCAGGAGCTCCGCTCCCCCGCAGCGCGTCTTCTTTCCCCCCAAACCGGGTTTTCGGCACCAAAATGTCGAGGTTCTTTTGATTTGGAAGGAAAAGTAAGCGCAGACAGAGTCCCAGGGAGTGTCCAAAAAGTGATTTATTAAACACACACGGATTATACAGTGTGGGAGCCAGTCTCTCCGCTCATCTCCAAAACAGAAAGCTTTATAGTCTTTATGACGTCAGAACAATTCCTGGACATGATCATATCAGAACAACAACAAGCCTTCCCGGACTCGAAACCAGATGTTCCCCATTTATGGTCATAGAACAGAACAACTGTGTAAGACGAGTGTTCTGTTGTGTAAGATTGTTGGACCAGGCCACCAAAAGGTGAGTGTCCTCATTTGACTTCTTACACTGATCCCATCACTGTACTGGTGCTATGTATGATGAAGCATTGCATCTAGAATGTGACAAATGATACATGATAATAAGGATGATAACTGAATAATGATAATGATAGGTGATAGACTGATGAAGTAGTGATGAAATAATGATTGTGCATGTGAATAATAACATAGTGACCGAAAAATAACATTCCTTTACGTGACACCAGCTATAATCTCCAAAACAACCAAACATTTCCCTCTTTGCACTGTGGGAGGAAGGCAGGGAAACCCTCGCAGGAATAGGGAGAGGCAACAGCCTAAACTATACAGATTTACAGGTTTCAGAGGCATTAATGAAAACCTCACTATCTTCATCTAAATCAATAGATAGATAGATCAATAGATATACATCAATAGTTTAAGGTAGAGCCCAGAGACTGCATATAAAAGCTGGATGGAGTGTGTGCATGAACTGCTCCTTTTTAAGCTTAAGTTTGAGGATTTTTGCAGCTTTTTTTGCTGGTTTTGAGCCAGAAGAAAACATGATTGGATGAGACGATATATAACTTTTAACACCTAACATTGTTTAGCAAACTGCACCCATACACCATCTATGCGATGGATGGACACTTACCAATTAGCCCTAATTAACATGCAAATTAAAAGTCATATTTGACATATTAATGCTCCAAAAGGAACAAACAACACTCAGCAGACAGCTGCCTGTTTATTTCCCTAAACTTTGATCCTTCATAATGTATTAATTAATAATAATTGATGGAGTAATTCCTGTAAAAAGTCAGGTAAATATCCCAGTATATTGCAAAAATATAAATACAGAGGTTTCCTTGACTCGTTTTTGGAGCCATGAACACCTAACTTGGTGAAAGCAGAGCGGTTAAACTCATGGAGAACCTGGTGGCTACCTGGTAAGGAAGCCACCTGACCTGTCAGGTTGGGCTGATCAAAAGAAAAGAGAGAAATAGAGACATAGCTGCTTCTTCAGACTGTGGTTGTAAAAATCAAGATTTGTTTGCTTTCAATTAGCACTGTGCTGCAGTGCAGTCCATGCATCTCCCTTTCTTTGATATTGTTTCTTAGGCCCAGCTGATAAATGAGCCTTTTTTCTCGTTCATGCACCCCTTGTTCTTTGTTATTCTGATGCTGTTTGCATTTTGAACTTTTGCTACTAAATAAAACTCAAACTGAGCTTCAAACACCTTGAAAAACTGAAAGTGCAAAGGGGAAATTGCATTTATCCTTCAACAGCTTTTTAGAGGCCAGCGGTAAAAGACCTTGGTTTGTACTCTTTTGTTCCCAAGTGATCTTGTGTAAATGTATTGAGCAGTGAGCAGTGTTGTGCTTTGCTGGGAAACAGCAAAGTGTTCTTTGGATAAGGAGAGGTTGGAGAGAAGAATTGGAGTCAGGACTTTGGATCTACGCTGCAGCTGTGGAAGCCTCACATGCTCCAGATACATATGATTAGTTGCTGTGCAGGGATTAGAAATGCAGAATAATGCCAAAAAATAATTCCTTAAAGAATATTGAAACGCTAATGTCTGACAGCGGATCTGTTTGTGACGGTGCTGACTTAATGATAACATCCTTCTTTCTTTAGTTTCGGTGTTGAATGTTTGAGGTATTAGGATATTTGCATGTTTTAATTAAAAATAGAAAATGCTAAGGAGAAGCAGGCAATGTTAAAGGTTGTCCACTTTTACTTATTAAAATCTGTGATATTTGGTGATTTTAGAAAGATAACCTGACGCCTTAAGATCCTCTCCTCTGTTATTAAGAGCTTGTGCAAAACTAGAAACGGTGGAATTTATACATTTTTAAAGACATTTTAAAGGACAGCCTTAATACAATTGACGTAATGAGCTCATGTGCTCTCGGGTGCACTCAGATTCTCGTGATTTTTCCAAATTCTGCCAACTTCTGCATGGCAATAAAATACACCAATGGCTCCCCAAGAGCAGCAAATGATCTCATTTAACAAATTTTGCTAATTCACACAGGCAGGACTGACTATTAAACTTTGTAATTAGGCTGATAGCGTCTTTCAAATGCAGTGTAGAGGAGGAACGGGAACGTTTCTACAGTGCAGGCTCAGCACGTGCTATCACTCCACCTGCACAAAGTCTTTTTTTAGAGAGTGTGGCTCTCAGGATTTGTGAAGTGCTAACGTTCATTTATCCACATACATAGTGCGAGGTGGTGGAAATGAAGCTTACAGACTTCTTGAGGTAAAACATTAGTGTAGCAGATGTAAAGTACTGACTGGTGATGACATATAAATCCCTACTGATGGTAAAAGAAAAAAGCTAATAATAAAGTGTAGATGGCAGAAAAAACGTATGTAACGCTGTCGGATCGCGTCTGCAGTCATTTTAATGTTTACCTCTTGCCCGTGTCGCATGTTTCTGTCTCATATGATGGTCCAGGGTTTTTGTAAAGTATTTGCTGTGTAATATGTCTGAGTTTGGGGGTTTTTCCAGCTATTTCTGCCTTCTGTTCTCCTCTATATTTGCTACTGTGTTCAGTAGGATCAGTGTCACTACTTGTCACTGTCAAAAGAAAATTGTACATAGTGTGATCAGCTACATGAAATGTGCTCTTTTTTATGGATCACTAAGCAATCCACATGTCTACGTGACATCTACCTTTGGTAAGCTTTTCTTATGTGTCTCAGTTGGTTTACTTTCGGACTTACACTCAGACTTATCTTCATTATTAGCTCCTCTCTGTGTGCATGTAGTCATTTGTCTCTTTGCCAGTTATCAAGAGAATATAACTAAGAAAAAGCATTTAAAAGAAATGTTGATAGAATGTAATGAAAATGATAATAATCTATAATCCTAAAGTATCAGTGTACATTTTTAACAACAAAACCACAATGTTGTACTTTTCATATAAAAATGAAAGATGTACAACATGCACACATGATACAAGCCTGATCCTCCTCATTCAACATGCTTTTGGAGGCATTTGTGGGAAATGTGGAAACATTTATTACGTATTTCAACTAATTTGGGAATATTGTGCTAAAGTCAGACTTACAATCAAGCGTTCTACAGCTGACAAGTGTTTTAAGCATTAAGAGATGAAATGCAAATGTGCAGTTAGAGCTTCATCACTTACCTACAGCAACTAGCATGAATTAGTCTTATATACATATCCCCTGTAGCTTGTCTTTGTACTCTCCTGCTGAGCATTCTCAGCTTTCCTTGCTTTTTATCAACCCCTTTAAGTCTACATGAGCTGTTTTTTGTTTGGAACTGTTTTATTCTTATTATTTTTCTCTGTTTTTTCAGAACTAGTAGCTAGTTTGTTTATTAAACCTCAGATTTTCTGACTTTATTCTGTGTTTTGACCAATTCATGCATCTGTCATTTTCTGGTCCTGACTCACTTTACTTGTCATGAGTCACAAAAGCACTGATGAAGCTCCACGCTGTGCATGACGCAAAAGGTATTATAAGGTCTATTTAAGGTTATTTTATCCACCTGACGCTACTTAAAGCTTTGCAAAGCATTTAATGCTGTTGGACTGGTGCCTTATTCCAGAAGGCAGGTTTAACAAACTCAGTCTAAACCTCTGTTAATTAATTTATGTTCCGGAGAAGCTGGCTAGAGTTAATCGTGCGTGTGCACATAAGTGAAAGAAAGCCATCATCAAGGAAGCTGTGAGACCAAATGCTTTTCTCATTTTACTAATTTGTGCCTCCTCTGTGCCCCGTCCTTCTGTCTGTGACCCAGAAATCAGTCTCAGGATGCCAATCTCCTAAAATGCATGTGGAGCAGAGAGGAGGCTTGCAAGTGGATACGAGTCTTTCGCCTTCTATATAAACACATGGCTGGGATGCAATTCTGGTTCATTCATATAACATTTTGCCTGTTAAAGAAAGTAACTATAATCTTTATCAAAAAGGAAAGTTTTGAGTCTAATCCCACAATTAGAGCAGGTTCCACACACGAGTGGCCTAATAGTAGAGTTGGATGTCTCGAGACCACTTTTACGTGGTCTTGGTCTTGTCTTGGTCTCGCTGTCTCGGTCTTGCTTTCTCAGATCGACATAATGGTCGGGAGATTTGGAGTCAACCATCGGCGAAGCGGGGGGAGGGTGGGGTGGCGCCCGTGTCATTTTTTCAGAAGCCCGGGGTCTTTTGGAGTGTAATTTGTTTCACAGTTAGATGCCTGACTGACAACTGTATAAAACAAAAATTACACACAATATTCGAAGCACATAGCGCACAGTCGTAAATTCCCCCTAATGTTGGTATGATCCGAGCTCAGAGGGCGACTGAGCACAGCACTTACGCCTGTGAGCGAGGGGGGAGAAGCTGCTGTCTGCGAGTTTGCTGTAGGAGAAGCGCCATACAGCTTAAGTTTGAGCAGGTACCAAAGCAAATCATTGGTACTGTACAAATAATGTAAACATGACGGTGCATCACAAAAGATATCAAACTGATCACTTGACCCATATTACGTTACTTCCTCTTCGAGTGAATCAACAAAAGGTGAAATGAAAAGCTGAACAACAACAACGCTGTTTCTTTAGAGAGTCTCAGCTCACATGTGTGTTTACTTCATATATTCAGTTGTTTCCCTCCACGGCTAAATAAACTCTCTAAACCGGTTTCAGTAATGTACTGATGAACACAACAATGGACATGAGGAGCTTCTTTCAAAGAAAAACTCAGGTAGATGTTATTTTATATATTATGCTTTGTATGTTGTTCAGTATATTTCTATGCAAAACAAGAGGAATTTCAATACACAGCAGTATATTCACAGTTAAAACCAGATATTTACATTTACTTTAGGGAAAAAACATAAAAACTTTTTTTTTTTTTTACTGTTAAACATCAATTTAGAGTAAATTTGTTTTGTTTTAGATAAATAAATATTGAAATATCTTTTGAATTAGTTAAATGTCAGAATAAAGAGAGACAGGTGTCTATTTTTTATCACTTTCATCAGATGTAGGAGCACATATACACAAGTTTATTGTTAATTAATAAGAAAACTGCAGACGATTTCATTCTGAGCTGAAGAAGCTTCTGATTGGTTAGTAGAGTCCATGTGAGTAAATTGGTGGCACAGCTGTGGATGCATATAAGGCAAAACACAGAGCCTGTTTCTGTGACATGGGAACATCAAGAGATGTCAACAAAACACCAGGAAAAGAATTGTGGAGCTCCATAAGTGTGGCTCAGTTTGAATACAATTTGGTGCCATTTACAATTAAGAAATACAGATTTTCTCTCTTTACTCTTAAATTTAACAAATGTGTTTTTTATATTTATCTAAAGAAAAATAAACATTTAGTCTGATTTGATGTTACAATTAAAAAAGTGTTTTTATCTGAAGAGTAATAAATATCTGGTTTCTACTGTATATTTGATGATGTTGCTGTTTGGCTTGATTGTCAGCACAAAGAGGGAGAATGAGGACAGAACAGAGATGGAACAAGAGCAGATGAGACACACATGTTAGGCTACGTTCACACTGCAGGTCTTAATGCTCAATTCCGATTTTTTGTTCAATTCCGATTTTTTGATCAAATCCAATTTTTTTGTCTGCTCGTTCACACTACAAATAAAATGCGACAGCAAACGCGCTCTAGTGTGAACGCTCAAAGCGGCCGCATGCGCAAAAGAAGACGTCACACACAACACGCTCTGTTTAGACCCAGACCAACAGTATTGTTTGACTGATGGCCTTAATATAAAGACTTCGGACTTTACGTTTCCCAATTTTTGCTTTAAGTTATTTTGTTATTTACATAATAATGTAAATAACCTAATAATGATCCTTATTGCTGTTTTAGAGGAGCGGTGCTTCAAAGGATAGTTGCAGATTTCTGTCAGAATCTGCAGATTATACAGTACAAATAAAATGTTAATGTTTCTCCAAAGTTGTCTTCCCAACAGTTTCACCGGATGGCCAGGAAGCGTTCGGGATGTCTTATCGGGCGCTTCTCCTGCGCTGATAATTGGCGTCTGTCTTGTGTCAGTGACGTAAAAGACGGATTTAATGCGACATGACCGTTCACACAGCAGTCGCTTTCTAAAACATCGGATATGTATCGGATTCAGTACCACATACGAAAGTGACCCAGATCGGATTTGAAAATATCGTATTTGTGCCGTTCACACTGTCATACCATGATCGGATATGGGTCGCATAGGGTCAAAAAATCGGATTTGATGCGCTTTCGCCTGCAGTGTGAACGTAGCCTTAGTCAAATGGTTGATTAGGGGGAGTGGAAACACATGGTGAAAACAGCTGACACTAGACTGACATGAGGAGACAAAAGTTGTGTCCCAAAACGTCGGCTGCATCCTTCGGAGGACCCGGCCTTCGCGGTCTACGTGGGCCGCGTCCTTCAAAGACCGAGAAGGCCGGAAGTGCGAGACTGTGAAATGGGACGGTCCAGCCTTCTGATTAGCGTCACCGCTGTGTCAGTGGAGTTTAATAAACTCGGCCGTCTACTCCTTGCTATTTAAAATATAACAGGACACTGGTGAAAATTCTCGACCGTCTCACACTTCTGTTTAATCAGTTTTCTGTTTAACGTTTATTCAGCTGTGTGAAAATCCCGGAGGAACCCACCCGGGGGAATAATAAAGTTTTATTTAATCTAATAATCTAATAACTTTGATCTCAGCCAAACCGATTTACTCCAGAACAAATAAAACACCCAAAAAAGGCAAACAATTACATTTTTAAGTTATCTGAGTGACTTATATATCATGTTTAACCTGAGTAGCGAAAGGGGGTCTGAAAACGATGAAGCCGGGAGTCTGCTGCTCTCGCCGGCTGGAGTGACCATTGAACCCCCCGGCTTGCTATCGAGCTGGTGGGTAACAGACGTCTCCGAAAACGTCGCCGCACTTTTGCAAATATGCGATGTCTTGATAAACCGAGCATATATTTGTAATTTACGCAGCTACTTTCTCGCCTTAAAATATGTTAAAAGTTTATTTTGTGACCCAGAAAGATTAATAAGAGTAATTTTAAAACTCACTAGCGGCCGCCATTGTTGGCAGCTGAAATTTGGCTGGGCCGCGCTATGAATTCTGGGATATGGTGGGCCACGAAGGACACACCCGACCCATCCTTCAAATTCGGGGAAATGAAGGACGCATTTGTCGGCCGCATTTGAAGGAGTCGACGAATTGGGACAGCCTTCGTCGCATGACTGTGACGTAATCGGCCTTCAAATGCGGCCTCAGGAGGATGCAGCCGACGTTTTGGGACACAGCTAAAGGAAGCAAAGCTGACTACACTGACATAGGACACAGACTTTCAAAATAAAACAGGAAACATGCGACGCAGACATGACAATATACACTTGACATCATAAGACATACAGCTCGAACACATAAAGGGCAACGGGAGACTAAAACACAGCTGTAGACACAAGGGGAATTGAAAAAAACAAATGAGCTTAGATAACCTAAAGAACTTAAACATAACATCCAAACAAACTATAACTCAAAACGCCGGGTCAATAGACCCAGTAACGTGACAATTTGTTATTTTTCTAATTCTATATTTATTAGGTTATGCAGGCTTGTTTGCACAACAAGGCTGAATAATTATATAAACCTTTCTGAATCTAAATAGTGGACTTTGGTAAAATTTAAAAAAATAAGTGTACTGCAGGTCTATGATTATTTTTAGTGCTGCTATCATCTAGTTTTGATTCTGGTTCTGTTTTGGTTAAGTCCTGATTTTGAACTGTTGTAGTCCTGTTTTAATTCCGGATCAGTTCTGGGTCTGGTTGAATCGGGGTTTAGTCCTCGTGTCTTGATACAGCCCCGACTTTGTTCTGCCTTGCTGCTTAATTAAAAAACTAGTTTAAGGTGTCCTGCAGATGTGATATCTTTTTTTCCTATATGAAGTCATTCTTTTTTGAACAAAACTCAAAACACAGCCTAATAAATCTTTCAGTCATTTCTAATGGGGTGTGATTATTTAAGACTATATGTGAGGGGAAGGGTTTTAAATTCACATATGATTTAACAGGGAGCTCATGTGGGGAAGCCAGTATGGGTGAGATATGGCCTCGTTCTCATCAGTAGTCTCGCTGCAGAATTCTGAATTAACTGAAGGCTTTTTAAGCATTTTTTTTGAACAACCAGATAAAAATGAATGACGAGAGTCCTGCATAGAGATCATTTTCAAATGAAAGAAAACGGAACATGTTTGTTTAATGTATAGACTGAAGGACATCCTGTGTTGTTGGAGGCTAAGGTAACATTACCCTGAGTAAATTACAATGTTTTTGAGATATTTATAGCCAAATAAAATATCCTCAGCTTCGTCTGAATATAAGAGAACAAAATGACAGATCATCCAGGTCATTTGTGTCTTTAAGATATATCATATATAAATAAAGCTGTGTATCATCTGCAGTGAAAATAGATGGAGTATTTATATTCAACCAAAAGGAAGCATGTATAAAAAGTACTGATCTTAGCTGTCAGAGCCCTCTAAATCTTCACTGACACCCGTAGAATAAACCATTCCTCTGAAAATGGTCACCGAGTTGTGAAAACAATTTTTCAAATATAATGAAGCTAAGAAATCTGTGTATGCTTCCCTAAGACAGCTGGATCGAGCAAGTGTAGCGGTTTAATTACAGCTAACTTGAAATTCTCTGATATGTATCCTGTTAATATTGACAAATCAATCATATTTAAAATTGTGGTATTAACAGTAAGTTTAATAGTCTTGTAGTAAAAGAGTCTAAAGAAGATGTTGAAGCTAAGAGGAAGGAAAGGAGAGAGTCGAAATAAAGATCTTCAGGTATTAAAGTTGCTGTTCTTAATGAGACATCTGTAGGATTTCTGTGATTTTTTTAATGGTTAAATTGTATTTGTAAGGAAACTTTTAAAAGTTAGAGGAATACTCAGCTGAACAGAGCTCTGACTCTTTATGAGCCTGGACACAATGCCAAAAAGAAACCTGGGGTCGTTCTTGTTTTCCTCTCAGTGACAAACAATAAAATGTTCAAACTTTATCGATTTTTTTTTTTTATAGGGCAACAAACTATTTTTCTAGGCCAAAATGAAGGTCATCTAAATTCGCTTATGAATCGTGGGATGCAATACCAAGGAGTCAAACATCACTGATTGGTCGCTTTTTCAGAGGAACCACAGTGTCCAGTATATTTGTATTTTGAGGGAAGCCAGTTTATTCCAATTATAACTCAAATACATCGTTAAGGCTTCTCAACATCTACATGTAAATGTTAGAATCACATGCTGTACTTATTCTTTCCAGTCACTTTTCTCACTCGCTATGTGTTAACAGACCTCTCTGCATTGAATCATATCTGTTATTAATCTCTGTCTCTCTTCCACAGCATGTCTTTATCCTGTCTTCCTTCTCTCACCCCAACCAATCACAGCAGATGGCCCGGCCCCTCCCTGAGCCTGGTTCTGTTGGAGGTTTCTTCCTGTTAAAAGGGAGTTTTTCCTTCCCACTGTCGCCAAAGTGCTGCTCATAGGGGGTCATATGATTGTTGGGTTTTTCTCTGTATCTATGAAGCGCCTTGAGGCGACTTTTGTTGTGATTTGGCGCTATATAAATAAAATTGAATTGAATTCTATCTGAACTGTGGCTTCAATGAAGAAAAAATTCTGAAAAAAATCAGAGATACTGAATAAGGGCAGGTGGACGAAAGATGACAACAAATACAACTGTTCTTTGCATTTCCCATGGAGGTTTCACAACAGAAGGATTGTGTGTGTTCTTAAAAATACAACAACACAACAACCCTGGCTCCATGACAGTTTCAGTGCGTGAATATGAAATGCTGTCGTAAAAAATCCAGGCCGTCTGCAGCCTGGATTAAAAAAAACTAAATGTAGTCCAGTTTCTGAATCTTAAAGTTGTTTAAGTTTCGTCTTTACTCAGGTATTCACATCACCTCTAACAAGACACCAGCTGTGATTGTCATTTTTCCATCAGTGTGACCAACACAACTTTATAAATGTTTATTCATTTGTAAAGATGTAAACGTCTGCTGAATAACTCGCTGTGAGAAAAGAAAGTCTCAGACAGCTGCTTCAGCTGCAGGAGGAGGGGAGGAGTCACAGAGAAAATCATTTTGTTGGAGGAACACTGCCGGCCACCAGGGCCCTGTACTACAAAACCTGTTGAGCATAACCTGGGATATCTTTGTCAGAATTCACCTAACATCAGCATTCATGGCAGTCATACAAAGCTGATGTCAACCAAGAGTTTCCCCTGCGCATTTGCATCTGATCAATCACTATTATTGATAAGTGCGCTGATAACAACAAAGCTTATTTTGTTTCTTAAAAGAAAATGAAACTTGCAGGATGCTGAACAATCTGTTCCTCTGCTCCTCAGCCTGATCGCAGCTTTTGGTAAATTATCAGGATATTCAATTCAATTCAATTCAATTTTATTTATATAGCGCCAAATCACAACAAAAGTCGCCTCAAGGCGCTTCATAGATACAGAGAAAAACCCAACAATCATATGACCCCCTATGAGCAGCACTTTGGCGACAGTGGGAAGGAAAAACTCCCTTTTAACAGGAAGAAACCTCCAGCAGAACCAGGCTCAGGGAGGGGCGGGGCCATCTGCTGCGACCGGTTGGGGTGAGAGAAAGAGAGATATGTCATTAATTGGTCAAAATGTGCATTTATGCCTCTCTCCAACAATAGGTCGCCAGAATTTCTGCAGCAAGTTCCATTCAAAGTAGTCAGGAATCATCTAAATCACAGGTGTCGGACTCTAGGCCTCGAGGGTCGGTGTCCTGCAGGTTTTAGATGTGTCCTTGATCCAACACAGCTGATTTAAATGGCTAAATACCCTCCTCAACATGTCTTGAAGGTCTCCAGAGGCCTGGTAATGAACTGATTACTTGATTCAGGTGTGTTGGCCCAGGGTGAGATCTAAAACCTGCAGGACACCGGCCCTCGAGGCCTGGAGTTTGACACCCCTGATCTAAACTATCTCGGCTTGATTATACCTAGAGATCCCAAATTAATATTCAAATTGAATTTCAATGAGTATCTGTCAGGTCTAAAGCAAAGCATTGAATACTGGAAAACACTACCTTTGTCAATGATTGGACGTATTAATTCAATTAAGATGATTTCTCTTCCTAAATTTTTATATTTATGTCAAAATCTCCACATTTATCTTACAGCAGCCTTTTTCACACAATTGGACTCAATCCTTCAGTCCTATATTTGGAATGGTAAAAGGGCTAGAAACTCTAAAGTGCATTTGCAGAAAAACAAAAGAGAAGGAGGGCTGGGTCTGCCCGTTTTTAAAAATTACTACTGGGCTGCTAATATCAGAGCATTAGTGTTCTGGCAGCAGGACTCCTCGGATAATCAGGCATCGACGTCCCCATTGTGGGTTAGACTAGAAGCTGAATTAGTGAAAAATTCCTCTCTGTCGGCTGTTATTTACTAAGCTTGGAAAATTAGACACTAAAAAAGGTCTGGGGTTTGTATTAAATCAACCCATCAGAATTTTGAATCAGATTAGAAGATTTTTGGCATTGCCAGACACATTTGTACAGACGCCAATATGTTTTAATCATGATTTTATGCCTCCTTGGCAAGACAAGATTTATCATGACTGGAGAGACAAGGGTTTAGTGTCTATTAAAGATATGTATATTGATAACAAATTCTTGTCATTTGGTCAAGTAAAGGAGAAATATAATCTGCCACATTCACAGGTCAGGCATTACATTCATACTAAGTTTAAAGACTTTGCAACTTTACATTCGGAGCACGGGATCTATGAAATACTCAAGAGCCAACCTGATTCCATCTTATCACAAAAATTGTACAATTATTTGGCGACTCTGTTGTAATGTATACCGTTGAGATTAGGCAGGCTTGGGAGAAAGAATCGGGCATCTATGTGGAGTAAGTGTCTGTCCAAAATCCATTCCTGCTCTATAAACAGAAGACATCAATTAATTCAATTTAAAATCCTCCACCGGTTACACTAGTCTAAGGTCAGACTGCACAAGTTTTATCCTTCTATCTCCCCAATATGTGACAGGTGTAGACGAGCAGAAGGTACGTTGTTTCATGCCTTTTGGTCTTGTCCCTCATTAAGAGGCTTTTGGTTTCAAATATTTGACTGGTACTCCAAGGCATATATGAAACCTTTACAGCCTGAACCTGAACTTGTAATTTTTGGATGTTCTCCATCGTCAGAGCTACTTCCGGTTAAATTGCAGGGGCCACTGGAACTAGGCCTGATTGTTGCCAAGAGAATAATACTGAGGGAATGGAAGTCCCCCACCCCTCCTTCCTTTCAGTTGTGGGTAACAGACATGATGTTCATAATACAAATGGAAAGGTTCAGTAAATACTCAGAAGACTCTTTTCTGACTGTCTGGAACCCCTTTTTGGAAAACTTTGCAAAAGCCAGACTGGGCTAAACTAGATTTGTAAACTTTCATTAATTTTAGGTTTTTGTGTATGTATATCTATATATCTATATCTATATCTATATAGATATATATATATATATATATATATATATATATATATATATATATATATATGTGTATATATATGTGTATATATATATATATGTCTATATCTATATCTATATATCTATATCTATCTATCGATCGATAGATAGAGATAGATATAGATATAGATATCTATAGATATCTATATCTATATCTATCTATATCTATATCTATATATATATCTATATATATATTATTAATATATATATATATATATATATATATATATATATATATTATATATATATTAATAATATATATATATATTTTTTTATAATATATATATATATATATATATATATTTATATATTTTTATATATATTTTATATATATATATATCTCTCTATATATATTATTAATATATATATATATATATATATATATATATATATATATATATATATATATATATATTAATATATATATATTAATAATATATATATATATATATTTTTTTTTCTTTATTTTATTTTATTTTTTTAATTAAATTTTTTTTTTTGAAGTGCAAGTTTGTTGGAATTAACTGTTTTTTCTGTAACGCAACTTTTTTTTGGGGGGGGGGGGAGGTTGTTTTTGTTTCTGTGTTATATTTTGGAAATTTAAAATAAAATGATCAGAAAGAGAAAATGAAACTATATCATCAGAAAAAATATAAAAAGGCTAAACATATAATACAGGATGAAAGCAAGAACGCTGCCAAAGATAAAGCAGCAGTGTGAATTAAAACCAGGAAAGAACGGCAGCAAAAACTGCAGACTGTGTGAGTAAACAGACTCTGAGTATAAAGAATGAATTAAAAACAAAATTCAAATGTAGGTTTACTCTACAAGAGAAAACGAAATCCACATGAACAATTGTGTGTCCTGTTATAGAATCATATGTACGGTTTTATCTCGGTTTAAATCTCTCAGAGAGGTCGTTCTCTGTTGCTATGGGGCAACACTCCTCGGCTTCTGCCCCTATTTATTGTGGTGTGCCTCAAGGGTCCGTGCTCGGTCCTGCTCTTTTCTCTTTGTACATGTTGCCGTTGGGATAAATTTTTCGAAAATACAACATCTCCTTTCACTGTTATGCCGATGATATCCAGATTTATTCACCTTTGAAATCCGATGTGACTGCTTCTTTGCAACCTCTGTTCAACTGTTTGCATGAAGTTAAAATTTGGTTATCACATAATTTTCTTACATTGAATGAGAATAAGACCGAAATCATAGTCTTTGGTAGTCACACTCCGCTAGACCAGTTAGCTGATTCACTAGGCCGTCTCGCTAGCCATCTCTCGCCTACTGTAAGAAACCTCGGAGTGTTCCTGGATGGCTCTTTTAAACTCGAGAAACAGGTCTCCACTGTGGTAAAAAACAGCTTTTACCAGTTGCGTCAGATTTCCAAAGCAAAGCCGTTCCTTCCTTTAAAGGACCTTGAAAAGCTTATCCACGCATTTATTACATCCAGATTGGACTACTTTAACTCCCTCTACTCGGGCCTCCAACACTCCTCTCTTTGCCGGCTTCAGTTAATTCAAAATGCAGCTGCGCGTCTTTTAACAGGTACGAAAATCCTTGAACGCATAACTCCAATTTTAGCCAAATTACATTGGCTCCCTGTTAAATATCGTATAGATTTTAAAATTATTTTGTTTATTTTTAATATTCTGAATAATTTAGCGCCCAGCTATCTTTCTGAACTACTCCACTCATACAATCCCAACAGAGCACTTAGATCGTCCAATCACATGCTCCTAGCACAACCTCGGACTCGAATGAAGTCGAGAGGTGACCGGGCCTTTGCATCCGTGGCACCCAGACTCTGGAATAACCTCCCTGTTCATATTCGTACTGCCGAGTCGATCCAGTCTTTTAAGTCACGTCTTAAAACTTATTTTTTTACTTTGGCTTTTGATTCTGTCTAGTTGGCTGGTCCAGCTTGTTGTGTTGTTACCTTGTTGTATAGAGCGCTTTGAGTACTCCGGGAGAGTAGAAAAGCGCTATATAAGAATCAGTCCATTTACCATTTACCATTTATTGTTTGTTGTCCTCTTTTATTGTTTGTTTTAACTGTCTCATGCTTTTACTGACTGTGAAGCACTATGGTCAACACTGTTGTTTTAATACGTGCTATTTAAATAAATTTTGATTTGATTTGATATATCAATCCTATATCAGCATCAATGCGATAAAATGATAGTAAAACTTTTTGCAGCCAAAAAATAAATAAATAAATCAAAGAATAGGAGTCCATATTTAATACTGATGCTCTTCATGGAAGCACAAAGACCCTCCTCCCAGTTCTGAGGGCTGTTAGACGACTAGTGATGCTATTTTCTGCATAACTGATTGGTCGATAGGGTCGTGGGGGTGCTGGAGCCTATCCCAGCTGTCTTGGGGCAAGAGGAAGGGTACACCCTGGACAGGTCGCCAGTCTGTCGCTGGGCTAACACAGACACAGACAACCATTCGCTCTCGTATTCACACCCTCGGGCAATTCAAAGTTTCCAGTTAATCTATCCCCACTGGGACAGACAGCTGGGATAGGCTCCGGCCCCCCGCGACCCTGAAAAGCGGAAGAGAATGGATGGATGATTGGCCAATAGGCAGTGATTACAAACCTGCTGATCTGCAGCATAGGTTACCATGGCGATATACCCCAGGGCTCGGGTGAGTTTCAGAGTCTGTTATCCTGGTAACAGACCCAGAGTTTAAGTTGGTGCACACAGGGGTGTTCACTAAAATTATTCTCTGTGCAGCAGGTGACAGTTGTATGTAACTGTGTCGTTTTACATCAATGTTTAATTTCTATATACAAGATACACATTTGTTGTTTTTATCACGGTGGTCTTGATGGAAAAATATTAACTGCAATGATGAGATTTTTTTTTCTGAAAACGCACATGCTGAGCGCACGTCCCTGATATCAGATTTGTTTGTGTTGCTATGGTGAAAGCTCTTCAGCTCCCTGCTGCACAGTCACCATGAAATAAAACAGCTGGAGTGATTCATTTATTAGTAGTTTGCCTCTCACAAGAGGAGGATGGGGGATAACTGGAGGCCCGACGCAGGGCTGTGGTCCATCGCTTCTGGTATTCTGCGCTAACTGCAGCTCACTTAATATAAATGCCACTAATGTGGCACAAACACACCACAGAGGGAATAGTCGTAAGAACATGGGAACGCTGATGGGAACTAGCTTCAGGCTCTGCTGCTGGAACATGAGGTTGATGCATTTCATATTTGTATGAGAAGTTACCTCCCTTTTATTTTATGGCACCCTTCTTCAGGTGCGATCCACATTTTAAGCAACGGGTGCATTTGTTGAACTACATTTGTAACTCACTTTATGTGGGGGTCAGTCAGTCATTGCTCTCACGTCTGCAGCTGGTTCAAAATGCGGCTGCACGACTCCTAACAGGAACTCGAAAAAGAGAGCATATAACCCCCGTGCTAGCCTCTCTGCACTGGCTGCCTGTGTCTTTTAGAGTTCATTTTAAACTTCTTATGTTTGTTTTTAAATGCCTTCACAGTCTTGCCCCGCCTTACCTCTCTGAGCTTCTTCATCCCCACATACCCTGTCGGTCTCTCTGGTCAGCTGACCAGCTGCTCCTGGAGGTACCGAGATCCAGGAGGAAGCTCAGAGGGGGCGGGGCCTTCTCTATTGTGGCTCCAAAATTATGGAATAATTTGCCCATGCACGTTAGAGAGGCCCCTTCACTGTCCACTTTTAAATCACGTCTTAAAACCCACTTTTATTCCTTGGCTTTTAACCTCAGCGAGACTTAGTTTCTCTTGTAATTGAAGTAGTTATTTAATTAATGATTTCACTCTTCTTTTATTTGGTTTTTACTTATATCTTATGTAATTTTATTTTACAGTTCCAATGTACAGCACTTTGTGTCAGCTGTGGTTGTTTTAAAGTGCTTTATAAATAAAGTTGATGATGATGATGATACATTTAAATCCAACAAATATTCGATTTCAGGAACTTTAATTTTTTAACTTTAATTGAAGAAAATGGCAAAAACGAAAAAAAGAAGAAGGCAAATGTGCACAGCTAATGGTTTTTCTTTGGATATCTGGAACACTGGACGCCATCGCTTTACTATAAGATTGTTTATGGTTTAAAAGGTGGAATCAATAACTCGCTCAGTTTGCCTCCAGGGGAATTTTAAACATGAAAACATTATTCGTTATTCGCCAAGACATACATGAACTCACTACAGACATCAACCTAGCATTTCCCAGTTGTACAAAAGCCTTCTAATTGTACACTTAATAGCATACATTATTCAAGCATATTTTTTCTCATTGTCATTAATCATTTATATTTTTTCACGACCATAAAGAAGACATTACTGTCAATAATACGTGAAGCATACGGCTATTTAGTGAATTTCTGTCTTTTAATCTTTCTGCTGTTTAGAAATTCAGACATTTTATTCCACCATAAACTCCCTTGCTTCCCAAACAGCTATTTGAAGTTGCAAGTTGCAAAGAAGCGATTCATTTTAGTCATTAAATCAAATGCGCATTATCTCGCAGCGCCCAAACAAACATTAATCATCAGGCATAATCTCGACAGGTAATCTCCTCTCCCCTCTCGAACTTGCCTGTGAAAGAGATAAATAAATATATTTACACCACCCGTTCAGGGGAGAGAAGGCATCCCTGCCAAATGATGTCATTAGAGCTGAACGATAGCTCCCACTACTGCTGTTTGCTGTTGAAAAAACAAGTTGGTGCATTCAGTAGGCCGTAGCTCAAAATCAAAATCAATAATAATATTCTTGGGCGAGTGAATCCCATCACCTAGCAGACACCTTCGGGCAGCCGGCGCTGTTGTGTGCTACCACAAAGAAAATGACTTAATCAACTTTCCTGAAGGTTTTCTTATATACATGCAGCGATAACAGAGTTTTTTGTGCAAACAATCAAGTAACCAATTGCTATTCCAATATCATTCACACAAAAACGGCTCGGGAATAAATCCATATTAGCGTCTCTTTCTGGGTAATCCTTGATGATGGCAGTTTAAGAATCTCAGACTCGAGCTTGGAAAGTTAAAGCAAAGCGTATCACCTGGAGTTCTTCTACTCTCAGCTGTGAACGAGCAGAAACTTCAGAGCAGAACTTTAGAAAGTGACACGAAGACATCGCCGCTTATTTAAAGCTCCGCGAGAAAACCTAAAGCTTTGGCATCGGGACAAAGTCGTGAACTTTAAAACCACGAACATGTCTGCAGACTCCACACAGTCTCGTGGTGGTTAAATCCTCCATTTGAACCGCAGTTCATTAACGAGAGTAAACAGCTTGTACTGCAGCATGAATTTTAATCGGTGCTCGAGGCACTTATTCTGGGAGTTAACACATCATTTATGATTTTTAACACACAGTGAAAAATATAAAAATGCATAATGAAAGGAGTTGTGCTCGTTTGTACCATTGTTCTCTCACTTCTTTTGTGAACAACTCGGCTTCTGCCCACAGAGTCGTTCTCGCTGGATCCCAAATGAATTATTGTGCTGCTGTGAAGTTACTCAGAGAAATTAATCACTTGGTAATTATTTTATTTGCAAAACTTGGGGTTATTTTTGAATTCAAAAGATTGTCAGCGCCAACTGGGTTGACAGACTTGCAAAATAGGCATGGTGCCCCCTGCCTCTCACCCTATGGCAGCTAGAACAGGCTCCAGGCACCACAACCCCAAATTAGACAAACAGAAGACTTTGGATGCATGACCATACCAAGAAGAAAATGAACTACAATGGTGCTGCCTATAAGTCAAGATGGCTTCTGATTTTTATCTGTATTTCTACAGCACTAAAGCCGTTGTCTCAAGACGGACTTTTCTAACAATTCAACTAAAAATCTTCTTTTAAAAATATTCATAAATTTAAATGCAGATGAAAACCAGAATGGAATCCAGCTGCAGTGGGAACCAAAGACGCCAGCATCACATTTGGAAGTAGCACATGGCAGCTTATCACTACCCTAACCATAAAAGTACTGACTGACCAATTAGCAACATTACGAATTCCCGTGCAGGAACTTTTGGGGTGCAAAACAATCTGAGCCAAACGAGAGGCTACCTCAACTAATTAACTGACTTCAAATGGCACCAACTGGGTTTTATTCCAGCAGAAATGTTCACTTTTTTTTTTGCTATGAACCATTCAGTTCAGAAATATCATCAATACACAAACTTTTTCTCAAATGTTTCAAAGGTTGCTACAGAGCTGTCCCTGCGGTTGAAACAAAGCTATACAAAATGAAAAGTTCACTTTGATCAAGCAACCAAACATTAAATTCCTACTGAGGTGCATGGTGCAAAACAAGCCCAATGCCTCAGCCTCTCACCAGCATGCTGACAGTTGGGGGGGATGGGGGAGGGGGGGGGGTTCTCGAAATGCTTCCAGAGACACCATATTTGTTCAGTCGTCTTCTGATTTTACTATATTGATGTAATTAACATGCTAACTGAGATCTACAGAATCTTAGCTGCAGCTGTTGGAATTTGTGCCTTTTTTCCAAGCATTGCACTGTCGGACTTTAGGATGGATCGTCATTCACTCCTGGGAAAATTGTTTTTAATGTTTCCAACCAGGACATGTTGAAAAAGTACAACAACATAGAATTAAAAGAGACAAATGAACAAAGCAAAACAAAAGGAAAACGAGCAACCACATCTACAAATAACTTTCATGTTCAAAAAGGAGCAGGAAGAAGGATAAGCTTATTTAATCCCACCCCTTTTCCACTATCTAGAAATCTATAGACTACAGAAATACCTCCTTGCAATTACATTATATGTCATGTGTATTTTTTATTATTATTCATTTTTATACACACATATATATATATATATATATATATATGTATATATATATATGTATATATATATATACATATATATATATACATATATATATGTATATATATATATATATATATATATATATATACATATATATATATATATATATGTATATATATATATATATATATATATATACATATATATGTATATATATATATATATATATATATATATATATATATATATGTATATATATATATATATATATATATATATATATATGTGTATATATACACATATATATGTTTCTATCTATCCATACATATGTATATACACATCCGCACATATACACATTTTCAATAACCCCAGTAACACCTCAAAGGATACACAACCTACAGATATACCCACACCAACATACCCGTGCACCCGCACAAACATGAAAATATTGGACAAGAACACCCTATCAAATCTCTACCTCCTCCCTGTACCCTGTAAAAACCATCTCCTTAAACCGCTTTTTAAACTGCGCCATGCTCGGACTTTGCTTCATATCTTTACTCAGTCTGTTCCACAGCTTCACTCCACACACAGAGATGCAAAAACTTTTTAATGTTGTACGGATACGAGATGTTTTAAATTTAATTCCCCCCTCAAATTGTATCCCCGTTCCCTTTTAGAAAACATTTTTAGAATATTGTCAGGAAGCAGGTTATTTATTGCTTTATATATAATTTGTGCAGTAAAAAAATGAACCAGATCTGTGAATTTTAGAATTTTTGATTTTAAGAATAGTGGATTTGTATGATCTCTGTAACCAGTTTTATGGATTATCCTTATGGCCCTTTTTTGTAATAGAAAGATTGATGATAGCAAACATTTGTAAGTATTGCTCCACACCTCTGCACAGTAATTCAAATACGGTGCAATTAGGGAACAATAGAGAATGTGGAGTGATTTGTGGTCCATCTCTGGTGACTCTTGCTAAGTAAGGGTGTACTTATTGTATCTATGAAAACTTTGTTTTTCACATTCCTATACCTATGTGTATCCCCCATGCCTTTTATGTTACCATGAATGCACCCAGACAGATGGCTCTGGATGTATACATCAGTGGTAATGAGGCAGTTTGTTTACAGCAGAAGAGACAAAACTCCTGCTGTTCTCCATTTCAAAGTTGCGTATGACCACACAACAGTAATGTGATGTGGATTAATGCACTAATCGATTCGGCGGTACGACGGCCGCGCGGTTGAAGTCTTCTTCGTGGCTGAAGATAATGAAGTCGCATTTGGCACAGAACAGAAAATGACAAAAACGAAACTAGCGAGTTGTGTGTCTTAAAAAAAGGAAATAGCAGTATCTGAGCGTGGTGTGGTATTCTAACACAGCCCTGCATTTTAGGCTGGTGAAACGGATTCATTTTGAAGTGCGCAGCTTTAAGTGAAACATTCACTGTTCTCAATAGCTAAAAGCACAGAAGAGTCACGGTGAAATTAAAGCAGCTCTGCAGATACACATGAAGTGCAGCTCGATGCATGCGTTTAAACACACTGTACGCACACACAGTCTCCCTCGCACAAAATACCAGTCTCTGTCAGAGCCTCTCTCCTCTATTTTAAAACCCAGAGGAGACTTATGTCCTGCCCTTAGATCAGGAGTCTGCTGGGCTTTAAGATTAGAGCTGAGCACGCCTTCTCTCCCCACTTTTTCATCTCCTCTTTGTCATTTTTTTCTTCTCATTCATTTTAATGAGAGCACCACTTTCCCGCAGAAGAGGCTCCTCCTGCCACGGGGGGCGTTTGGTCATATTTCAGAGCCCTGTGATGCACCGCTTTAGCCAGTCAAATACAAAGTATTACATTTAAAATTTACAAGCCCACAAACCTGGGTACCTGCTCGCATCTCTGTACCGTCTGCAGCTCTCTGAAGTCTCTGCATTTGATACATTTTCCTCTCTCTCTCTCTCTTTTTGGGACATTTTGTTTTGTTAAACCAAAAATCATGCACATCTTTCCTCACCGTGTAATTTGTCTGTGGTGAATTTCACACACTCCTCTAAAATTCTTTTTTGAGAGTTTAATGGCTTTAATGCTGCGAGCTCGGTGATGATTCATTCACACGTCTTTTCATCGATGTGTCATCTTTTTAAAGCGATAAGAACATTTCCATTGTGGCAAAGAGGGATTTTTAAGGCAGTTAACACGTCATTCTACATCACGGTCCTCACATGAGGCCACAAACTGTTGGTAGTGACCAAAAGAATAAGACTAAGAAAACTGGCAAAATGAGCTTCCTGATAAGGATGTTTGGGCTCTGGCTTGGAGATGGGGTGAAGAGAGCAGTCTTTTGGGAGGAGCTCAGATGAGAGCTAGTGCTCCATATTAAAATGAGTCAGCTGGGGCATAACCACTCCACAATGGAGAGCGTTTGCCTCCTTGCAGCCTTGAGACCACCCTGACGAGCTTGAGCAGGAGGAGATATATAGGAGGAATGGATATATACCCCAAAATAATCAAATGACTGTGCCACTGCCTCATCTTGGAGGGGAGTGATTTAGCTATTTAGCTAACGGGACCCGAATCATTTGAGAAAAAAGGAAACCCTGAAGGAAAAACAGTTGAGTCCATATCTGTCTGTACTATCACACAGTATTTTTCACTCACTATGAGCTATACAGGAATATCCCTCGATGCAGTCGACACTGGTGGAGGAGCAGAGGTGAAGAGTGATGCTGAACATCTGGATGTAAGATAAAAGGACTGCTAATGAGCTGAGGGGAGGTGCCAGTGGATGTTGGTTCAACAGTCTGACACTTAAGAGACAGAAGAGAAATTACTGACAGGTTTCATTCATTCACACTATTGTTTTATAACCTTACTAATAACACAGGTTCTTTAGTCATTCCTGTAGTGTATTTAATCCCTTATTGCTTTATAGTTCAGCTCTTCCCCAGTGTTCTCAACTCCCCTGTGTTAACTTAGGCCTGTCTTTGTGTCTTTGTCAAAACAGTGTGTTGTAGTCCTCGTCCCTGTTCTGTTATGATAATCCCTCTGTATTATGTTCTGTTTGCTTCCCCTGTCTCGTTACCCCTGATTTTCCCTGCCGTGTTTCCCATTGGTTCTCCCTTTGTCTCATCACCTACTGTGTGTTTATTGCGTTGGTTTCCCACTGCCCCATGTCACGTCCTTCCGTCATTGTCGTGTGTTCCTTTCTCCATGTTACGTGATTTTGCCTGGTTTCCAAGTGTCTCATATCTCTGTGATTCAGTCACATTTTGCCTCTTGACTCCTGCATACTGGGTCCAAAGCCTGCAGCCACACGGCGCTTCCTGATAGTTAGTGCGGCTTGATTGAATATTAGCACGTTTGCGCTAAATTGCTAACCTTTAAGCTCAACGCATCGGAAGACTGTGGTCCTCTAAATTACATTTCTGCCACTGAGAAGACTGTCAGTCAGGCTTTTAACTTGAAAGGTTCTTTGCAGGTTGCAAATTCTCCTCTTTTGCTCATTTATGAAATTTTAATCCAAATGGGACAAAAATACTGTTGATTGGAAATTCAAGCGACAATATTGACAAATTTTGTGACCGTCATTCATCAGCCATGCCAGGATGCAACCAGCAACCCTCTGGACCCAAAGGACCTGCTGCAGTGTTCCAGTGCCAGGCACG